>NW_024868062.1:182069-203845 GCF_013358625.1 Macadamia integrifolia
AATTGTGGTTAGATTTGGAGTTGTCGATATCAGCTTTGGTTCCGTGGTCTGTGATGGGGGATTTCAATGCAACCCTGTTCTCGCATGAGAAAAGAGGTCCTGGTAAGTTTAATCTTGGATCAGCTGCTGAATTCCAGGCAATGGTTGATGCATGTGAATTGCTTTCTATCCCTTCTCAGGGAAAGAAATTCACTTGGACTAATAATCGTCGAAGGGGTCATGCAGTTGCAGTGTTGGATCGGAGTTTTTGTAATGGGAAGTGGATAGATGTGTTTAGAAATGTGAAGCAGCGTGTTTTGTTGTCTTCGGTATCAGATCATGCCCCTTTATTTGTTGTCTCTGATGATGTTCAAAGACCTACAAATATCCCCTTTAGATTCCATAGCTTTTGGATGGAAAATGATCAATTTATCTCTGTGGTTGAGGAAGCTTGGAAAACTTTGATAGGGGGTAATCCAATTTTCGTTCTGGCACAAAAATTAAAGCAGGTCAAGGAGAATTTAAAGGTTTGGGCGAGGGCCAATTTTCCTAACCTGAATGATGAGGTCGATAAAGCAAAGCTGGAATTAAAGAAGGTTCAAGATATGATAGAGGTGGCTGGGATGAATGATGAATTATTTAACAGAGAGGCAGATGCAAAAACAGTATTATTGAAGGCCAACCAAATGTACGAGAAGTTGTGGGCTGAAAAAGCTAAACTGAGATGGATGAAAAATGAAGATTGTAACTCGAAGATTTTTCATCTCTCTGTGAAGCTTAGGAGGTTGAAAAATCAGATAACCTCCCTAAAAAAGGAAGATGGAACTTGGGTTTCAGACCAACAGGGAATATCGTTTTATGTCGCTGATTTTTTTGAGAAATTTCATGAGGCTGATGAAATCACGGTTCATAATGACCTTCTTGATAATATTCCCAGAGTGTTGGAGGAGGAGGACGTGGCAGGATTGGAGATTGTCCCGAGTGGGGACGAAATAAAACAAGCTGTTTGGGATTTAGATCCTGTAAGCTCTCCAGGTCCTGATGGGTTCCCAGGTAGTTTCTTCAGGCGATGTTGGACTATTGTTGAGGGTGATTTTTGCAGGGCAGTGAAAAAATTCTTTGAGGAAGGGCGGCTTCCTAAAGGAATAAATAACTGCTTTATTTCCTTGATCCCCAAAGTTGAGGGGGCGGCCTCTCTAGATAGGTTTCGACCTATATGTATGGGGAATTTTTACTGCAAAGTGATATCAAAAATTCTATCTTCAAGATTACTTGTTGTTTTGCCTAAATTGATTTCGGAAGAGCAAGGCGCTTTCCAGCAGGGTAAAATAATTTCAACAAATATCAGCCTCGCCTCAGAACTGTCAAATTTGATGCATTCTTCAGTTAGGGGTGGTGGAATGGGTCTGAAGCTCGATGTTCAAAAGGCGTATGACTCTCTAGCTTGGGAATTCCTCTTTGCAGTTGGGTTCTCATCTAGGTGGATTTCTTGGATTCACAACCTTCTTCTATCCTCCAGAGTATCAATTTTGGTGAACGGTGGCCCGGTGGGGTTCTTTGGGGTTGGTAGAGGTCTCCAACAAGGAGATCCTTTGTCTCCCTTTTTATTTATTCTGGCAGAAGAGGTTCTCTGTAGAGGTCTTAGAAGCATGGTTCAGAATGGTTTGATAAAGTCTCTTCCTGGGCCTCGAGGTGTGTTAACTCCCTCCCATTTATTGTTTGCTGATGACATTTTCATTTTCATTAATGCATCTGCTCATTTTGTCAAAAATCTTAAGGCTTTTCTTGATAAATATCAGGCATTCTCTGGCCAGATATTTAATCTAGAAAAAAGTAGTTTGTTCTTTGGAAAGGTTGCCCCTCACAGGAAACATTTTATAAGTACTTTTATGGGAATCCAATCTGCAAGGCAGCCTACTAAATATTTAGGTGTGGAGATCTTCAAGGGGAGAGTTCAACGGGACCACATGTTACCGCTGATGGATAAAATCAAGAAGAGGTTATCGGGATGGAAGGGTCGGATTCTCTCCATGGCTGGTAGGGTGGAGCTGGTTAAATCAGTGATTTCAAGCATTCCAATTCATAATTTTGGGATTTATTGGTGGCCAGGAAGCTCAATAAAATTAGTGGAAAAGTGGATGCGAAACTTCATATGGTCTGGTGACATGGAGACAGGGAAGAAGATAGTGGTGAAGTGGGAGGAGGTATGTAAACCTACCAGGGAAGGCGGTCTTGGCATTAGGAGGTTGCGAGATGTTAATTTTGCATGCCTGTGCAAATTAGCATGGCAAATCAAACATGGAAATTCTCTAATGAGTGTTTTCTTTCTTGCTCGTTTTCTGAAGATTGATGGTTCGCTGAAAACTACCTACATTTCCTCTTCGATATGGCCTGGTCTTAAAAAGGTGTGGCGGTGGGTACAGTCTCATGAGCAATGGACTGTTGGGAATGGTCAGAGGATAAATTTTTGGAAAGATAGCTGGCTGGGAAAGAAGTCTATTGAGGAGATGTATGGTTCGCAGTTAGATATCTTTGATTCGATGCAGGCAAAGGTTTCTGATTTCATTTGCCAAGATGAGTGGAATTTTCCCCAGGTGAGCTCTGAATTTTTTCAGAATATCTTTGATCAGGCCAAGGATATCATAATTTCAGATCTGGATGATATTTGTCATTGGGAATTAAATTCATCTGGAGTTTTTACAATAAAATCGGCTTGGGAAAAAGTAAGACGGGAATCGCCAAAGGTGGGGTGGTATTCATTGATTTGGAATTCTCATCTTCAGCCTCGCCAATCGGTGTTTGGATGGAGAATGTTGAAAAATAAGCTCGCTACTGATGATAATGTGAAAAAGAGAGGGGTTCCATTGCCATCTCAGTGCACTCTCTGTGGCATAGCGGAAGAGTCAATAAATCATACCATGTATGAATGTTCTTTTGCAATTTTCATGTGGCAGAAATTTTGTTGTTGTTTTGGGTTTAGGTGGCCTGGATTTGAAGGAGTTGAAAGTTTGATAGCTTGGTGGAAAGATCAGGCCAAGAAGACCATCTTTAAAGGGGTGTGGCTGAAGGGTTTTGTTTTAATCCCTTACTTTACTTGGTTGGAGAGGAATGGAAGAAAATTCGAAGGAATCTCAAAATCAAAAGAGCATTGTTTTGGCCAAATGAAGAGAGAAATTAGCTGCCAAGAGTTGGTTCATTCAGGGGCAGCCATCTCAATTTCGGATCTTGTCACTGCAAGAAGATTAGGTATTTCAGGGGTGCGGAGAAGGCCTCGGGAAATCTTCACTATTTTCTGGTGCCCTCCTAATCCAGGTTGGATAAAAATCAATTCGGATGGTTGCTCTATTGGTAATCCAGGGAAGTCTGGAGCAGGGGGAATCCTTCGCAATGAAAAGGCAGAGGTAGTGGCAAATTTCAGAAAATTTCTAGGAACTCGCACAAATTTTGAGGCTGAATTTTTAGCGCTTATGATAGGGATTGAATTAGCTAAGCAGCATAATGTGAAACGGCTCTGGATAGAATGTGATTCAGTTGCAGTTGTGACTATTTTTCAGAAGAGGCAAAGTCCATGGATAGCTCGGCAAAGATGGATAAATTGTATTTCTTATTTGGAGGATGTGGAATGGAAAATAACGCATTGCTATAGGGAAGCAAATTCAGTGGCGGATTTTTTGTCAAAGTCAGCTGCTCGTTTTGAAGTGTCAGAGCCGATTTCAATTTGGCCAACTCTGGTTCAAATGGAATTAGACATGGATGCATCGGGCCGGCCTAGGTTCAGATTCACCTAGGATCTTCTTCTCTTTCCTGATTTTTGTTTTTGGTGGAGTTGGGTAGTTGCGTAATTCTGCTGATGGCAATGCCGAAGGTGGAGTTTCTGCTTCTCCCTCTCTTCTTAGTGTGAGTGTTGGGTATTTCTCCCTTCCTCATCTGATGTACTATATTTCTTTTTTCTTCTTTCATTTTAATATACATGACTTCTTAGCGAAAAAAAGACCATAGTTTTCATAGAAAGACTCATCATCCTCTTTGTTGAATCATTGCTTAAACCTTAATTTCGAATCATTATCCTATTCTACCCGGTTATCTGGAGGGGAAGAAGTTGGAACTATTACGTCTGAGTGAGACTCTCTCTCACCCATACTGTGACTATCACAGCAGGTTAAAGATAAGAATGACCTGATTTGTCCACCCTAAAAACTGGGAACCAGTTACAATATAGTAAAATTAATTAACGGTTTAGATTAATTCTTAATAAATGAACGGTTTGTATTAAAATAAAGTGAAAACAATGTTGCAATAAGTACATCCTACTACCACTCGACCTATATTTTTTTTTCTCAAGATGAATATATTTCGGACTTGGATCCTCTGTGGTACAATAGGGTGCCTGGCAACCCGAGGAATGCCTTGGGCTGTGTGCTACCCATCTTGAACTCTGTACTTGAGCGTTTCTGATCATTGGATGTGTGTCAGACGCCCTGTTGCATCACAAAAGAATTCAATCAATATATTTTGTTCTCGAGAGAAATATATACTACTTTAAAGGATGGGGAAATGAAAAATTGGGCTTGGTTATTGTCGAAAGTAGGCCAGCAAAAACCACAACAAGCCAAACCCAAGATTTTTTTTTTTTTTTTTGATGTGTTTTATTTAAGACTGGAGAGAAACATAAGACCTTTATCAAAAAAACGAAAGAAAAACATAAGCCACCAATAGGCTGGGCCGGGCAGGGCCAGGCCAGGCCAGGCCAAGCTGGGCCAAAGTGAAGCAGATCATGTAATTAAAACCGTACGACCATGCCTATCTCAAAATAGGCTAGGCCAGGCCACCCATGCATTGCCGTTCTTGCCATCCATGCATATATTCATAATTAGGAGACTGATTGCTGTCAGGCTGCAGGGCCTGCACTTGGCCTATGAGAGAAAATGCATGGGGCATTGAAAAGGGGTAAATTTTTTTTTTATAGGGACAGGGTGGTTATATTCGCCTTTTTAGTGTCTGAAGGAGGTGCCACATAGCTTGGGAGTCTTCTTCCCCTTATTAAAATTAAGGAAGAAAAAGCACTACCCATTTGCATGTGTCTATGTCTAGACACAACAGGCGTTGAAAGCCCATAACACTTCATGCCAAAGATCCTCCTACACTCCCCCACCCCCCATTGGCCCATACGTTGGCATGTATCTATAGCAAGAGGGTAGCATTCTCTTTCTCTTAAAATTAAATTTTTGATACACATTCTACATGCATCTTGATGGACATTTGTGTACATCCATCCATCGACAGGAATGGAGCTGATGTAAAGGGTTATTTCATTTGGTCTGTTCTTGACAACTTTGAGTGGCTAAATGGGTATACTTTACGATTTGGACTCTACTATGTCGACTACGATACATTACAGAGAATACCAAAGCTATCTGCAATGTGGTACAAACAATTGCTCCACATATAGATATCGATGTATGTTGCTAATATAAATATGTTATGGTCGATGTGATCATATGATTGGACTATTGTGTCATCATTAATTCTTACTTCTTATTGTATAATGTCAAAACTATCCCTCTCTATGCCAATCCAATAGTACCAATGACCATGATGAGGGGATTCCTCCTTCACCATTGTTGGAAAGTAAACTTAGTTTTTAGATTGAATCTCGAATATCCATTAAGTTCATGGAATCGAGTGAATTTGGGGACTGGACAATAATTAGTTGAAGCACATGCCTCAACCTAAGCCTAAGCCTGAGCCTGAGATTGAGTCCAACTTTTTGGGCCCACCATAGGATTCAGGTTTTCCTAGGTTTAATCATGCTCAAATAAGGTTTTTTCACGGTAATAATTGTAATGAGGATGACGACTATATGAAGGGACGAAAATAATCATATAAGAAGTAGTGAAGAAAGACATGCATAGTTTAGATCTCGACTCAAGTATAACTTCGAATAAAGCTATTTGAAAGGCAATGATCTCTGTAACATACCTTATTTAGATGAGATGTTGTATAGATGTTATTGTTGTACTATCATCACAAAATAAAACACATAAACCCAACTCTGATAACCTGCGGTAGTCATATCTATGCACATAGAACTTTAATCCCCACCACATAAATTCCCTGAATCCATTTAGAACAAAGATTCAAGTCATACTTCCTTATAGAAAAATCAATAATTGAATTGTTTTACTTGGGTTAGGTTTAGATGTTCCAAGAATCACAAAGTTTCGGGTCATCCAAATAAACTAAAAAGATATGACAATAATAGATAATAGATTACGTTTTTTAGTCCAATTCATGTGAGATGTTCATTCCTTTGAGTTTTTTTTCTCCATTTGTTTGGTGGGGCATGTTTTGCCTGGTTTGGGAACCTCTTCCCTCCTTTCCTGTTGGTTCTTAGAGGTTGCCTTTCAATTTATATTTTCTTTATTCTTTCTTTAATACATCATTATTTTACTTCAATTAAAAAAAAAAAAAATCTCAATTATGGAAGATGACCGGAGGTGTTCAATCCTTGAGCATGATGGTCCAGCTGCCAAAATCCTTTTACCAAAGTTAGCAAATAATAATACATGTCAATCAGTTTCAATTTCTTTATAATATTAGTAAGAGGAAACTACACTCACCTCCCTTGTATTATGCCACAATATCACTTTCCACCAATGTATTTTTATAAATACCAATCCCCTCCCCTCTAGTTTGAAGATTCTTTCAATCATCCCATTAGTCACTGACGGTGTTAATTACCTTGTGTCTGATACATATACTTTCTCTCCCTTTTTCCACCTCTACTATGTATTTGGACTTTGATCATTGGTTAGACCTGATTTTAAGCTCTCCTGACCCAGAAAAGAAGAGAGAGTGCAACAAGGTCTTCTCCTTCCTCTTCGCAACTCATCTAGTACAGGATAAATTGCACATGCAACTTAGGGTAAACTCCTCCCTCTTTGCTTTTCATCTCTCTTATCATCGCACCAAGGGTCTCCACTTTCCCCTTTTGTAGCTGAAAATCCATTCCACCCCAGTAGGCAGCAATCCAATAGACCACCACGGTTCTAATTACAAAATATCATCTACAAGACAAGACATTAACTACCTTAATTTTAATTTAATCCAAAGAGAGTGATATAGTGCTTATGAAAGCAATTCCAAATTCCAATCTCCATCTTCAAGAACGTTGACTCACAACAGCAAAATTAGTACAAATAGAAAAACCCCAACAATCTGGAAAACAAGAAGAAAATTCCTATATTTCCATGAGGTGAGCTTCAACAAGAGATCGATTATTTCAGACTGTTCGACCACAATCAACGATAATCCTTTTTAGGGCTCTGAAGGTCATTCTTGGTAGTTAGGGATTAAATATTATATATTAAGGATGAGGTCTTCAAACTGACAGACTAGAGGGGAGGGCAGTGGTATTTAAAAAAGTACGTGAGAGAAAGTGATATTAGGGCATAGTACAAGAGAGGGGAGTGTAATTTCCTCTATCAATAAAGAGCAACCAAAAGAAATGAAGCTAATTTTTTTTGTAATTTTTTTTTTTTTTTGGAAGAAGAGAGGCTAATTTACCTCTCGCATTAATGCACCAACAAATACTTTCCATATGAAAACACAAGACTTAGGATTTAATTTTAAATGCGAGATAAAATTAAAAGAGTTCTAGAACATAAATGGAGTTAAAGCCGTGCCACTCTAAAGCTTAATAAGCCATTTAACCACAGAAAGGGTGGTTAAATCGATTGTCGTTGTCGCAATCGATGGCATCGTCGTCACTGTTGCCTCCTGGAGAACTGACAATGACTATGATGGCACACTCACGAAGAAGAAAGGGAAAAAATTACATATCACTGGGGTAGGAAAAAAAGGTACCATATGGATCTATAGGTCTATAGTTTCGTGAACGGATCAGGTTCACGTACGAGAACATGGTCTGTGGATTTAGAATATATTAAATGAAGAGAGAGAAAATTGATTCTAAATCCATGGACCAGAGTCGTTCTCGTACATTCTCGTACGTGAACCTAATCCGCTCTCTATAGTTTCTACATAGATTTGGACAGTGCACCTGCCTGGCACATACTGTTCCCTTTCATAAATCATATATAATTAATTCTTATTTTTTTTGGAAAAATAATTAATTCATAGTCATAGCTTGGTTGTTTCCATGTCACCGTCATCATAACCCCCTAAATAAAAATTTATCACCGTCAGAAAAGCATAGTTTGTATTCAAGGAAGAGATATTTGTATCCATCTTAATGTGGTAGCCCCAAAAAAAGTACCCATCTTAATGAGATCTCATGTAATGAATATAATGTCTAGGCTATTGCCAATGTTCGAACGGTCCAAGCATTTGTTGGAGAAGAGAAGGTGGTATTATCGTACAAGATGGCTCTCAAAAAAACTTATGAGTATGGGAAGAAGGGAGGACTAGCCAAGGACGTTGGACTTGGTTCTCTGCACTATGTTCTCTTCTTGTCATGGTCACTTCTCACATGGTTCACTAGCATTGTTGTCCACAAGGAGATAGCAAACGGTGGAAAATCCTTCACCACCATGCTTAATGTCGTTATAGCTGGACTGTAAGCCCTGTAAATCATTGCTCTTTAGAAAAATTTTGCCCCATTAGTATGGTGAATTTCTTTTGTAAAGTTTTTTCAAAGATCTTTGCTTCTAGGCTGAATACTCTCCTTCTAAGATTAATTTCTGAAGATCAGGGTGCGTTCCAGAAGGGTAAGGTCATCTTAGCTAACATTAGTCTTGTTTCAGAGCTGGTGAGTTTGATGCACTCAATAGTTAGGGGTGACGGTTTGGGTTTAAAGTTGGAAGTGCAAAAAGCTTATGATTCCCTATCTTGGGAATTTTTCTTTTCCACTTTGGAGAAATTTGGATTTTCCATTAGATGGATAAACAAGATTCATCAGATGTTGATTTCTTCAAGGATTTCTATTCTATTGAATGGGGGTCCGGATAGATATTAGTTGACAAACCTGCGAACACTAAAGTTGTTGGTTGCAAA
Organism: Macadamia integrifolia; assembly: GCF_013358625.1. Lineage (NCBI taxonomy): Eukaryota > Viridiplantae > Streptophyta > Magnoliopsida > Proteales > Proteaceae > Macadamia > Macadamia integrifolia. Next base: position 191,064 of record NW_024868062.1, read on the forward strand.
TGGATCTTCAAAAAAACGAAGGATCTGCATGGAAATGTTGAGAAGTTTAAGGCAAGACTTGTTGCTAAAAGCTACACTTAAGAATATGGTGTTGATTATGATGAAACTTTTTCACTAGTTGTGAGGATACAATCTTTTTTTTTTTTTTTTTGCTAAAGATGTGAATATTATTAAAAGCAAAATGAGAGTACATAGAAAATAAAAAGGGCAAGCCCGAGACCCCTAGAGCCACTTGAGACCTCCACCTTCGGCATGGCCATCAGCAGAGGAGGCAAGCCTAACCCAAGAAGAAGCGGTACCTGTGCCTGCCCAACACATCATCCTCTAAATCGACATTAATATGATTCGGTAAAGGCACCGCGCAAGCAGAGACACCTGACTTGGATGCCTTCTTCGCCAGATAGTCCGCAGCAGTGTTCACTTCTCTATAGCAGTGGGTGATCTTCCATGGAGTAGATTCTAAAAAAGGAAGGGTGCAAATCCACTTTTGAAGGAATAAACCAAGGGATTTGACTTTTTTGTATTGCAGTCACCACAGTTGTCAAATCCGACTCGATCCAGAGACCTCTGACATTCATATTTTGAGCAGTGTGATTCCTTCCAGGACCGCTTCAAATTCTGCTTCATATGTCTTCTTGATACCCAGGAAGGTACTGAAGGAGTTACAAACGTGCCCCTCACTATCTCTGGCGATGCCCCCTGCCCCTGCTCTACCTGGGTTGCCCAGAGAGCTGCCATCCACATTTATTTTGATCCAATTTATTGGAGGTTTACACCGATGCACTTCAAGAGGAGGCGTATCCTTTTGGTTTTCTACAGATAGACCCAATTTCCTGTAGCAAATTAAATCAGGAGTTGATTTAATCTCACTCTTGGAGCGGCCTACACAGAGACAAATTTCCTGTCGAATATATTCATAGGAGTAGTTCACATTCCTAGCTGTGCCCTCATACCGTCTTCTGTTACGTTCCCACCAGATATGGGCAGCTATAATAGTAAATCCCATCAGCCAAGGAGACTTCAGATTGAATGATCTCACTTTCCTCTTCCACTACATCATCAAACATGTCACTGAGTTGTGATCTTCCCAGCGGACACCAAAGCAATTTGTAAAATTCTCCCAAATGGCCATCGCATATTGGCAGTGAAGAAAAATATGGTTGGTGCTTTCTTCTACCTGGTTGCAGAGAGAACATCGAGACACCATTTGGACTCCTTTCTTTCTTGTAATCTCATCTGTGGGGAGCCTCTCATGGGCAAGACGCCATCCCAGAGTAGAGTATTTGGGAGGGAGACCTTTATGCCAAATCAAGGAATTCCAGCTCACTTTTGGTTATTTTCTTCTTATACTTTCCTAATCAGAAGTGCCAGAGAAAGATCCCAGCGGAGTCAGTTGCCAAATGCATACGTCCTCTACTTTATACGTGGGGATTTTAACCTCTTTAATTGCTTTAAAAATATACCGTAGTGGGTCTGAGTTCACGTCTGGAAGGGTCCATTTGCCATTTCGAATAAAATCACCTACTTTGGCATCAGAGTCTAGGAGAGAGATATCCGCATCCTGAATCTTGTCCATGATGGCCTTGGGTCCCCACCACTTATCTTTCCAGAATCTTGCTAGGCTCCCATTACCAATGATCCACCTTTCATTCAGATCCACAAACTTCCACACCTTTCGGATGCCCAAAGCGATAGAGGAGTGCCTGCAGCCCATATTAAAAACTCCATTTTTCTTGACAAATCTTGCCCTGAGAAAAGAACTGGCGGCATGCTTTCCCATGCTTGAAGCGCCACACCATCTTACTGAGCATAGCCATATTTGTATCTCTAAGTCTTCTAATCCCCAAGCCCCCCTCCTCCTTTGGCTTGCAAACAAAGTCCCATCTGACCGCGATCGCCTTAGAAGAATCCAGCTCGCCAGTCCAAATAAAGTTTCTCATCCATCTCTCCATTGTTTCAAGGAGAAATGATGGCCACCAATAAACAGCAAAGCTATGATTTGGAATGGCAGAGGCAACCGATCAAACCAATTCTACCCTTCCTGCCATTGACAGAAGCTTTCCTTTCCAACCAGCTAAACGGCCTTTAACTTTGTCCATCATAGGCATCAGTGCCTCCTTCTTTACCCTTCCCTTAAAAATTTTCACACCAAGATAGCGAGTAGGAAATCTACAAATAGGAATTTTCAGGGTCTCAGAGATTGTTTGTCTACAATCAGGAGCAACTTTACCCAGAAAAAAGCTTGCTCTTCTCAAGATTGATACATTGCCCAAAGAATTCTTGGTAATTCTTAGAAAGTCTTTCAGATTGCGAACATACCTCAGATTAGCATTCGAGAAGATGAAAATGTCGTCTGCAAAAAGAATATGTCCTAGAGTAGGAGTGCCTCTGGGGCCTTGGATTGACTGTATCATCTTGCTCTGGACCAGTCTCAACAAGCCTCTTGACAAAATTTCTTCTGCTATGATGAAGAGCATGGCAGAAATAGGGTCTCCCTGTCTCAGACCTCTCTCCACACCAAAAAAAACCTTGTGGACCTCCGTTAACCAGGACAGATATTTTTGTAGATGACAAGATTTGATGGAGACGTTTAATCCATATCTCAGAAAAGCCAAAGTGCTGCATTACTTGGAATAGGAAGCTCCAAGAGATGGTGTCATATGCTTTACTGATGTCTATTTTCAGACCTAGGCCACCCCCTCTTGTAGAAGAAAACATCAAGTTTGCTAGTTCTGAAGCAACAGAGATATTGTCATGGATCATCTTACCCTTTTGAAAAGCCCCATGTTCTTCTGAAATAAGTCTGGGAAGGAGAGGTTCAAGATGAAGGGCCATCACTTTTGAGATTATTTTGTAGAAAAAGTTGCCCATACACAGTGGGCAGAATTTATCAAGGGTCTCCGCTCCTTCCATCTTGGGAATCAGAACTAAAAAATTATTATTGACTCCAGGGGGCATACAATTTTTGCTAAAGAAAAATCTCACAGCATTGCAGACCTCTCTATCCACTATGCTCCAGCATCTCCTAAAGAAAGCACCAGAAAAACCATCAGGGCTAGGTGAACTGTCTGAATCCAACTCCCACACTACTGTTCTAATTTCTGCATCACCTGGGAGCGAATCGAGCCGAAAATTATCAATTTCCTGGAGAGTATTCGGAATACTTTCCAAGAGATCTAAATGGTCTACCATTGGAATAGACCTATGAAATTTTCATAAAAGTCAACAATATATTCCCCCAATTGATGCTGCTCTTCCACATAGGATCCGTTAATCTTCTTTAAAGCTCTGATTGTATTTCTATTTCTTCTCATTTTTGTAGATAAATAGAAGAATTTTGAATTTCTATCTCCATATTTCATCCACCTAATTCTCGCCTTCTCAGCCCATAGCTTCTCATGATTTTCTAGAGCCTTGGCTAGACCCGTTTTAGCATCTGCCTCCAGTGCAAACAGCTGGTCGTTCATCCCATTGCCATCAATTTGATCCTGCACCTGAACTAATTGCTGCTTCGCCTCCTCCAGAGCTCGTTCAAAGTTTGGGAATGCAGAATTCACCCAACAGCTAAGGACTCCTTTGAGGCGCTTTAGCTTTAGCATAAGAGCAAGGATCGGCGAGCCTAAGACCCACTCCGCCCACGATTCTGCCACAACCTGCTCAAAGTCACCATAATCCATCCAAAACTGGTGGAATCGGAAGGGGCAATTATGAGGACGCTGGCTGGTATTGGAGATCAGCACCAAAGGAGTATGGTTAGATGCTATCTGCGGAAGGACTAGCTGAGAGCAATCTTGAAAGCAAGTGATCCATTCTTCATTGCAGAAGCTTTTGTCCAAAACAGCGCATACATTCCCCCTGCATCGATTATTGGACCAGGTAAATTTTCTGCCTATTGAAGGTATCTGAGACATAGAACATGCATCTACCATGGCCCCATACTCTGCAGCTGAGCCCAAATTGAAGCTTCCAGGACCACACTTTTCATGAGAGTACAGGGTCACATTAAAGTCTCCTATAATCACCCAGGGGGGTGGGGGACTGAGGGGAATCATGCATTAAGTGCAACCATAGCGTTCTTCTATCCACTCTGAAGCAACTCACATGAATAAATGAAACCTAAATCTGTTGTAGGCCCCAATTCATGGCTATCGTCACGTGTTGCTTAGACTTAGAGATAGCCACAGGAGTATTTAAATTTCTCCTCCACAAAATCCATACATTTGAATTTCTATCACCACAGTTATTATAAATGAAATCAGAATGAAATCCCAATTTGTTAAAGAATAAGCTTGGAAAGTTGCTTACATTCACCATCGGCTCCACGAGACATAGAAGATCAGGGTTCTTCTACCTGACTAAGTCGCTCAAGGCTGTCTTTCCAATCACCTTCTTGATACCTCCAATGTTCCAGAAGAGGATTTTCATAAAGTCACTTCTTGGAGGCAACTTGACGGTCAGTCGTTGAGGTCTGCCCCGAATCTGCGACACCTTTCTCCTTCCTCTTTTTATCTGCATCTGCCAGGCAGATGGCTTGGTCAATTGCTGCGACCTCTTGGTGTTGTATAACCACCCTACCACCCATAACCTGAGTTTCAGAAACTTCTGAGATGATGTGGTGATGGCTGCCCCACTCTTTTCCTAGTCTATCTTTGCCTGCTTTAGTAAGCCTGCGACCTCCACGAGAAACAGCATATGCTGTTCGGTTTTTACGTGGACGAATTGTACGAGGAATCGGCATGCTCTCTGCAATAACTATCACCCCTTGGGTATCAGTCTCTACATCACCCTCGGAGGATTCCTCCCTGTGCTCAGAATCACTCTCGGACAAGGAATTGTTATGGTCCGATGGGTCTGACCCATGACAATTGTTACCCAGCGGGTTTTCAATAGTGTTTTGAAAATTCAAATTTCCTTGGACGTGATCTGTGGGGAGTAAAATTTCCAATTGACAAAGACCTGTTTTTTCGCCATTCCCATTTAATTCAGTCAACGAATCCTCCCTCAACTGCAAATCACGATCTATATGGTATGTTTCCATAAAAAGAGGATTGGATCTCTCTCTTTCCATCGGTAAGTTTCTGCCATTGCTATGATCGCCGATCTCCTCAGTCGCTCCCTCTCTTGGGTTTTCCGATCTGCTATGGCCTTCCTCACTATCAACTTCCTCTTCTCTCACCTCTTCATTCCTCCGTGCAGCCCCCATTTTGATTTTGCATTCGACAGTAGTGTCCCAATTTCTTGTAAAAATTACATCTCTTTATTTCATCTTCGTATATAATGCACTGCGTGAACCAAAAGAAAATATCCTTGCCTGGCTGATTCCGCTCCACCTGAATTTCTTCAAGGCGGCTACCTTTTACGTCAATCTCCACGAGAACTCGGGCATAGTTTCCCATCGAGCCAGTCATTGTGCGATGATCAATCGCCATGGGTCTACCTAAGGCCTTAGCCATAGATAGTAGAATTCGCTCGTGCCAATACTCCATTGGAAGACCAGGGTATCAAATCCACACCAACCTGGTATGGATTTGGTCCTCATTAATGTTGAATTCTGGGCGCCATCTTTGAAAACAAATGGTTTGTCGTCACACCTTGACTGGGCCTCTCTTCCACATGGACGTCATATCCCGTTCTAGTTCAAATCGAAATTGAATGTGTCCTTTACCTAAGGGTTCAAGATTGACTTTTCCTTTAAGCTTCCAAGCTTCCTTGGATTCGTGTCTCACATTGTTCATGGAGACATATCTAAAGTTCACCTTACCGATTAAAGCATAATTAAAAGTTTGCAATTTTTCTTCATATGCCTCTTGTGGGATAATCACTTTAGTAAGGGAGCCAGCGTGGATAGGCTCAGGAAAATCCTCGACGTCTGGCAGGGAGCGACGGGCAATCGTAGCATAAGAGGGTCTTCTAACTCCTTCTCTGTCGTTTGCAGCTGTCATCTCATCCACATATTGATCATCCTCCTTAGCCTCCGAGGCCTCAGGGGTGGCTATTTTTCCAGTACCTGGGTCCGCAGCAGGGATTAGGGGCACCTGCAAGGAGTGAGTAGGGCTCCAAAAATCCGTGATGCGTTTTTTTTTTTCCACGATCCGGGGGCCGACCACCATGACTAGTGTGATCGCCGCCCAAAGGTTGAGTCATTTCTGCCTCAGATTTTCTCTCTCCTAGAATCTTCCACTAATCCTCTCTTGCCAATCTGTGAGGATACAATCTAGTAGAATTGTTTTGGCCTTGGTTGCGTACTTTGATTTTGAACTTTATCAAATTGATGTAAAGACAACATTTTTGAATGGTAATATTGATGAAGATGTGTTTATGGAACAACCTAAAGGTTTTATTTCTGAGGAAGATGAAGGAAAAATATGTAAGTTAAAAAAATCCCTATATAGATTGAAACAAGCTTCACAACAATGGAATTTACGATTTCATGATTCTGTTACTAGCATGGGGTTTACACATAATACTTCTGAAGCTTGTATTTATGTAAAGAAAGAAGGGCACAAGATTGCATTTCTTACACTATATGTTGATGATATTCTACTTGCAAGAAATGATGTAAGTATGTTGATGGAAATAAAACAGTGGTTATTTGACACATTTGAGATAAAGGATTTGGGAGAAGCCTCTTATATTTTGGGTATCAAAATTGAACGAGATTGGAAGCAAAGAAGATTAAGTTTGTCTCAGGAGAAATATGTTGATATCATATTAAAGAAGTTTCATATGACTGATTGTTTGAGTGGAAAAATTCCATATAATTATCTTAGACCACTTTCCAAAGAAGATAGTCCCAAGTCTAAGAGAGAAAAGTTGAATGAGTCAGTATACTAATATGCCCCTATTGTGGGAAGCTTGATGTATGCAATGATTTGTACTTTTCCAGACATAGCATTTGCGGTTAATATGATAAGTCATTTTCAGAGTTGCCCTGGTAGGATGCATTCAATTGTTGTGCACTGGATCTTGAGGTATCTAAAGCAAACTAAAAGCTTTAGATTGACTTATCATTCTGATGAGCTTAACATCATTGGATATTCTGATTCAGATTATCAAGCATGTGTTGATAGCAAAAAATCTACCTCAAGTTTTTGTTCACTTTATGTGATGGTGCTATTGCTTGGAAGAGCAAGAAACAAGAATGTGTTGCTCAATCAACTATAGAAGCTGAATATATTACTTTAAATGTAGCCGCTAAGGAAGTTGTATATTTTCAAAAGTTTTTGTTAGAATTATTGATATTGGATTGTGTGGAAAAACCTATTCCACTATTATGTGACAACAACACTGCAATAGCCATCACTAAAGACCCAAAGTGTCACTCCCGTGCCAAACATATAGAGGATCAGTATCACTACATTCGTAATGTGATAAGAAAGAAGGAGGTAGATGTTCAAAGAGTGTCATCTAAGTCAAACTTGGCTGACCCCCTGACAAAAGGTTTGCATTTTTTTTTTTTGCTAAAAGATAATTTTATTAATAAAAAGAGAAATACAAGAACAAAAGGACAAGGCCGAAACCCCTATGTTAACTTGCAAACTCCTCCTTCGGCATGCCCATCAGCAAAGAGAGCAAGCAAAAGGCTTAGCAGAATTGAAAACAACGCCTATCCAAAGCATCAGAAGCAACATCATATGCAACATGGTAAAGGTTTGCCTTCTGGTGTATTTGAGAAACATGCAATTAATATGGGACTGTGTTAGGCCAAGTGGGAGGCTATCGGAATTGTGTGGCCCAACACACTTTTATTTGTGTTATTTTTTTCACATTATTATTGGACATTTTCATTTTATTTTGTGGCATGTAAAATATATTTTGTGGCTTATGGAATTGTTAAATGTTACCATTATTTTTTGGTCTACTGGATTAATGGACTGGTTTATGGATGATCATCCAGATGAGCCACATTGTAGTCCTTGACTTGACCAGACCTATCATGATGCATTATGTGCTTATATATGCATTGTTGGACTGTGATAGGTTTGAGGGGTGCAAATCATAATTGCTCAGACGATAGGAGACATGAGGATTAGTCTCTTGATAGTCAGTACACATAAGGTCTGTGGAGTCCATCCATGAAAAGACCTCATGCACGTTGAGTGTTGATCTTAGTGACTAATGTTCCATTGCCAGTGACTTGACAATTATAGAATTGTACGTGTACCTACAACTGCCAGTTTGAAAAGATTTATTGTCAATATGGTTTTGCAGAAAAAAAAATGTTTTTATTTATTAATATAAAATTAATATCTTTTTTTTTTTTTTTTTTTGCAAAAATCGATTTTGATTTTGGAAATGGGTAGTTTGTATTTTTGTTCATTTTTTCTTTTGGAGGAATTTTAGTAATTGTCAAGGTAAGCCCAAAAGGCATTCTGGATATGGTCATTAGATGGCTAGCATCTCACTTGGGGTTGGACTTTATGGCTCTTCATCTCCACCCTAGAGATATAAATATCTCAAGGCCACATATGCAAGGGGAAGGAAGAAGCTCAAAATACCAGGTTGTGGTATACTTGTCCAACTGGGGTGAGCACCCTGATTGCTTGTGAGTTCCTTGGATTTTTGGTGGCTTCATCTATTATGATCATCTTCTATAAACACCTACAAAATCATTTACAAAGGTTGGATTTATATCTTCAAAAGGTATGTCAATTTTTATTAGTCTTTCAACCTTATGAAAAATCAATCTTATGATTTTTCTGTTTCTTGCATTTGTATCAGGGCTCTTTTGCCAATAAAAAGCTCATATGGTACTGACCCAGAGAGATTGTTCTCACTTAAGTCAACAATTGGAAGGTTCTCAATTCGAGTATAGCTTACACCAACGCATACCTGAAGAGCTCCAAAGCTTTAGAGACATCAAAAGCTAGACAATGAGGATTCGTGAGGTTAAAAGTGATCAAACGGTACGGTTCTGTGGATACTTAAATAAAAGCAGGGGTGGGAAAATGACTTGCATTTTTTTTTCCCAAACTCGGGAGAACTAAAAAAATAGTGAGATTTTCTGAAGAATCGAGCTCAAATGACTGGTTTCCGGTTTTTTTTTTCTCTATTATTTCTCAGGTTGCAATGCTGGAAGATTCGGAGAAGACAAGGTTCTCTCTCTCTCTCTCTCTCTCTCTCTCTCTCTCTCTCTCTTTGCATCTTATTCTTCTTCTTTCTCAGATATTTTACTCTTTTTTTTGGTAATTTTCAGGCCAGATATTTCTTTCAGAAGGTCATCTCAGGCGTTAATTACTGTAATTCAATGGTAGAAGACCCAAATAATTTTTTAAAAATTCCCACCTTCAATCATTTCTCGCAATCGATTAAATCTGCTCTTTCTGCTCTACAGCAAATCTACAATCGAGACTTGAAGCTCTAGAACACTCTGTTGGATGGGAGCCCTGCCCCTCAGCTGAAAATCTGTGATTTTGGTTACTCCAAGGTCTGCAAATTTATTTCTTAAGGATTAACACTAACGATTACCTCTTGGGACCCAAAAAATTTAGGCGAAAATTTTGATTCTTTATTGGGTTTCTGTATCTCTCTGAACTTTGCAGTCGTCTCTGCTGCATTCAAGACCCAAATCGACAGTCATAATGCCAGCATGTGGGCTTCTTCTCCATTCGAATCTCCATGATAAAGAGCAACAGTAGATGCGGAGAAAGAGGGGAATTGGTTTTTGATGGAAGGGGGGTTTACTTTATGGGAGAGGGATAGGTATGCTAGCGGGTTACAATAGAATTAGGAATGCTTACGGAATATTAGCCATAGGATTTGTTCATCTTAAATATAACCGTTGGATGGAGGTAACAAATCCAAACTCTCACTCCACAGCTACTACACCTTTTCTCTCCCCCTCTTTCTCTCTCCCCGCCACTGCAACTGTGCCGTGCCGCTGCTGCTCGAATATCAGACCTCTTGTTTTGCTTTTCAATGGCTCTCTCTCTCTCGGCTTCCCCTCTTCTCAGCCTCTCCTTCAGCCCCTTCATGGGAGATAGATTAGTTCTTTGCCATTGATCTATCCCCTTTTTTATTTCTACCTTTACTTCTCCGTCTTCCTCCTCCTCTTCCTCATAAAAGTTAACCTACCGACGGTTTGATCCGGACTCAACTCTCTCTTTCTCTCTCTCTCTCGCTGCTGCAGCCTGTTTTCCACCTCACCCCTATTCCCAGCCCATCTGAGCCTTGCCACTGCAATCCCCTTTAAAATACAATACTGTTAGAGCTACCTGAAGGTCTTGAACGTAACCTCTTCTCTATTAATATAAGAAAGGAGTTAAATGGTCATGCATCAAATTTGAGGGTGTTAATTGATCTGGTTCCTGCTGGTCATTTTGTTTTTGTTTCATATATGTCTCTAATTTTCCAAAGTCAAACCAAACTTTGTTCGGTTCCAAATCAGTTTCCGACCCTTCTTCCTCCTTAGGTGCTAGTCATCCTCTACCTTATTTCTTCCCCAATTTTCTCTTTCAGAAATCACTGTCATCCAAATCTTCGACTAAAAAAGGTGGGAGAAAACAAGCACACAACTTCGTTGGATTTTTGCAGCATCAGGGTTGTGGTTGCTATTTCAGTTCTAAAATCAGAGATATTTGTATCTTTATATTCTTTCTGGAAAAGGGATTGCAGTGGCAAGGGTCATAGATTGTTTGGATAGTGGTGAGCCGAAGGCAAGCTGCAACGATGGGGATGGTTTCGAGATGGGAACACAGATCAAGTCCATCGTCAGTTGCTCCTGCTATGAGAGAGGAGGAAGACGGAGGAGAAAAGATTTAATTAAACCACGGAATTAAATCTCCCCCTCTTCAATAGCTACTGGAGATGGAGGAGGAGACCAGGCTAGATAGATAGATAGAGAGAGAGAGAGAGAGAGAGAGAGAGAGAGAGAGAGAGAGAGTGAGAGGGGGTCGGCGAATTTCTTTTGGAAGAGAGGCCAAGCCGGTGACCAAGAAGAAGGGGAGAGGTAGAAGAAAAAGGGGAAGGAACTGTGAAGCGGTGGTATCGAGCAGGTTTTGTAAAACAACAATTATAAATGGATAAGATCTTTTATTTTTAATTTGACGGCTAATAGATGCTAGCATACCTTATTCCTAGGTAATGTGCTAGCTTACCTGTCCATTTCCGTTATAGGGTATGATGGATATTTTACGTTTAGGAGGGTAGTTTAAATATTATGAGAAAAATCTGGCTGACTTGACAACCATTTCAAACAGTTGGGGACGTTAGATAGAATATTTGTGTTTAAGAGGAGGTGAGTGATATTTTTAGAAAAGTGCATGATCAAATTAATATTTCGACATAGTTCAGAGGAGGAGTGATATTTCATCTATATTCCCGTATACTTACATTTTTCATGAGAAAAAAATTAGTTGCTTATTATTTGGGTTTTGGAAGAGCTATAAGGGAATCTGTAAGAATGCTCTTGTAAAGGTTTAACACGTACACATAGATTTGGGCAATATACATTAACTCATTCATTGGGATTTCTGCTAGCATGTATTAGTGAAATAGTTCTTGGCACCACGTTGTGAGTTGTAGCTTATCTTAGTTTGGTAGGACCGAGTTTTCTTAAGTCCATTCATTCACTGTGGTTCCCGTGATCATGTACAGTTGAGGGAGAGAGAGAGATGGAAAATGATGAGAGTCACATTTGGATAGTTCCATCATTCAACCACTAGTGAAGAAAAAATTTATCCATAATACATATTAGGAGAATCTTTATACAATTCCCCTAGCACTTATTATAATCAATGTGATCACACATCCTTGTCCATTCAATTCTCATCAAGCGGGATACTATGCATCAAACATACAGTCCCACTCTTTGGGATAGCCTCCGTCACATTTCAGAGGGAAAAAGATATCATAATGGATTATTAGTCATTTCATTGATTAGGTACCAATGAGAGAGAAAACACCTGTTGATGCTTTTTTTCATCCACTTGACTGTGAGTTATATGGGTTTCTCTCTTGAGGATCTGGCTCCTCTTCTTAGCATTCATCACCCAAGTCATGCCCATAGTTATTTAAGTGAGTTTCACGTGATGAGACGATGATTTAACAATTTGATAAAGGTTCGGAAAATGAGGCACTGACAAGAACTTGGAGAACTGAGCATCAAGAATCATTAGATCGTCATCTCATCAAGTGATACTTATCTAAGTAAGTAACTATAGACAAGACCAGCGATGAACACTCTCTCGATTGGGGTTCCAAGTGATCTGTTCGCTATTTAAATGGGATATGTCAAGAGAAACCCTTCAGCATTTTTTATCGCTGGATCATATCCTCACAATGTTAGAAAAGGACAAGTGATCAAGGGTGAGTGGGAGACACCCTGCTTGAGAATTGTGGGCCATGTATATAAATGAGGGATTCTCTCACCTTGTGGGTACGGTCCCCACATGGGATTTACTATTCATGGGTGTTGATCGGGGTTCACATGTCGGTGATAGGTCCCACCTTTGTTTTAAAATATGGAACTGAACGGTCAGTATTGATCGGATCTAAATAGTATCCGCCTTGACCGATCTTCCATCTTGACGTTTTTGATCTTGATCCATATTTAATTATGATCAAATTTATATTAAAAAAAAAAAAAAAATTTATCCATTATGGTTTGATACAGACTGATCCAAAACGATATCATAGCAGTATTAGCCATAGCCGATCCCATGATGGTTCTAAATTTTCCTCCATGTGGGGAAGGCCCCTCTTGGGAATGGTTCCAGATTTCATATGGATAATCTTATCTCAACAACTGTTATGAAATTATTTTATTTCTTTTCATTTGTAAT
>NW_024868062.1:207781-217019 GCF_013358625.1 Macadamia integrifolia
AAAGTTTCCCCTTCTAGCCAGCCAGCTTGGCTTTAATTTTGTCCATAACAAGGAGAAGAGGGTCTCTTTTCACTCGGCCTTGGAAGATCTCAACGCCCAGGTATTTTGTTGGGAAGTTGCAGCAAGGAATTTCCAACTCTTCTGCAATCCACTGCTTCCTTACTAAAGGAATTTTCCCCAAGAACAACTTGCTTTTCTCTAAATTAAAAAAATGCCTAGAGCATTTTTGATAGATAGCAAGGAAGGACTTCAAATTTCTAACATACCTCTTGGAAGCGTTCATGAAAATGAAGACGTCATCGGCGAATAAGAGATGCGTAGGGGCATCAGCACCACGAGGACCCGATAGAGGCTTTATATGAGATTTAGCGGCTAAGTCACTCATGCCACGACAGAGAACCTCTTCGGCAATAATAAATAGGATGGGGGAGATGGGATCTCCTTGACGTAGCCCTCTGTTGACTTCAAAAAAACCCACAGGACCGCCATTCAAGAGCACAGAAATCCTGGCCGACTGAAGCAAGGTATGAATCCAGCCAATCGTTTTTTCAGAGAAACCAAACCTTCTGAGCACTTGAAATAGAAAATCCCAAGAGATAGTGTCAAACGCCTTTTTGATGTCTACCTTGAGACCAAGATTGCCGCCTCTAGAGGTCTGCCCTATTAAGTTTGCCAATTCTGAAGCTAGACAGATATTAGTCTGAATAAGCTTCCCTTTCTGAAAGGCTCCCTGCTCTTGCGAAATAATTTTTGGCAAAACACTAGAGATACGAGAGACCATTATTTTAGATAGGATTTTGCAAAAAAAATTCCCCATACATAATGGACGGAATTTGTCAAGAGATTTGGCTCCCTCCACCTTCGGAATTAATAACAAGAAATTATTATTAATACCAAGAAATTATTATTAATACCATGGGGAAGAATACCTGATGAAAAAAAACCCTTGACAGCTCTGTAGACATCATCATGGATTATTGGATTATATCCCAGCATTTTCTGAAGAACGCTCCAGTGAAGCCATCAGATCCTGGAGAGCTGTCCGGATCGAGTTCCCACACCGCTCTCTTGATCTCCTTTTCAGAGGGAATGGCATCCAACATCACTTGGTCCGAATTTTGAAGAATTCTGGGAATGCAATTAAAAATCTGGGGGTGATCCTCCAGGTCTACTTTCTTGTGAAATGTCTCATAATATTCTGCCAAATAGGATCCCATCTGATCTCGAGCACTAATATCAACTCCATCCTCAGTAGTGATGCATCTAATAGTGTTTTTGGATCTCTTGATTCTGGTCATGAAATGAAAAAATCTAGAACACCTGTCCCCTTCCTTAAGCCATCTTACCTTAGATTTTTGAAGCCACAATTTCTCCTGGTTTTCCATTGCTTTCCAATATTTGGTCTTGGCATCGGCTTCCTAATCAAAGAGCTACTCAGTGAGGCCATCCTCCTCAATGCTTCTCTGAATGTTCTCCAGCTCGGCCTTGGAAGTAATCACCTCCTGATCCAGATTAGGGAAGGCTTCCCTAGACCAAGATTTAATAACAGGCTTCAGAGCCTTCAGCTTCTGCGCAAGGATGAAAGGGGAAGATCCTGAGAAGTTATTATGCCAAGCTTCTTTTATCACATCTAAAAATTGATGGTGATCCATCCAAAAAGAATTTAGCCTGAAAGGGCAGTTTTTAGGCTTAATAGAAGAAACCGAGCAGGCCATCAGGGGAGCATGGTCTGATGCAACACGAATCAGCACCTTTTGAATGCAATCGTCAAAGATCTTCATCCGCTCTTCATTCACAAAAGTTCTATCAAGAACCACAGCAACATTACCCCTTCTTCGGTTATTAGTCCAAGTAAATTTTCTTCCTGAGGAAGGGATTTGGATCAAAGCTAAAGCATCAACCATGACAGCAAACTCAGAGGCTGTGCCAAGAGAGAAACTTCCTGGCCCTCATCTCTTGTGATCGTAAAGGGTTGCGTTAAAATCCCCAATAATCATTCTCGGCGCTCCCGAATCACCGGAAACTATATCCATCCACAGAGATCTCCTTTCTGCTCTGAGGCATTTTGCGTGCACCATAGAAACATTAAGCATTCTACCATTCCACTCCACTTGGATTGATAACTGCTGCTCTGACATGGAGGATATTAATGGTTTCCTTAGTCCTTGCTTCCACATGATCCAAAGGTTTGCATGCGCGTCGACCCTTTCATTATGAATAAAATCAGTCGCGAAACCGATTTTACTAAAAAAGCTTTTTGGAAATTTATTCGTAGACACCATTGGTTCGGCCAAACAAATGATATCAGGAGAGTTCTCACGGACTATCTTCAATAAGGCAATCCTAGCTGATGCCTTCTTAATTCCGCGGACGTTCCAGAAGAGGACTTTCATGGACGCCTAGATGATGGGATTTGGTAGACTCTAGCTGGTCGACCCACTTTCTGCATCAGTTTTCCCTTCTTTCTTTGCATTCTAACCCAGCCTTGCTGCCCCTCTTCCCTTGCCACAGCCGCTGAATCTACCATTGCAGCCGCCTCGTGAGCATCGTCGCGATTGGCACCATCACAGGTGGCAACTCGCGTACTCCTGCGCAGAGTCTCAAGGTGGTGATCACTGGCATCAGGGCTGCTGCCAATCCAGGATCCAGAGGTCTGATTGATAGGATCTTGGGTATGTCCAAGATCCATACCCACTTTTGCTTGACCTGCTTCTGTACTCAAACCAAGCACAACCTCCAACTGAGGATCTCCATGCAGATTGTTTGCATTTTCAAAATTCAGAATCTCATGTTGATTTGAAATCCTATTATTTGTGGAAAGAGAATCCACATTGGAGCCCAAAGGAGAAGGTCTCCTTGATGGAGGCGTCATATCCTCCCTAGGAGTCTCAATGCCCCCACTTGCCATGTTTAAGGAACTTTCCAAAATAGGAGAGTCCTCCCTGTCACTTCCTCTCTCCACCATGGCCGGTTCAGCAGCCCCCAAAGCCTCCTCCCTACCACCGTGTAAGGTGGCCTCAGCTTCACCGGCATCATGAGCATCACGATGCTGAAGTCGACGTGAGGAAGAAAAGGTGGAAGGCACCATTGTTCCCCTAGGAGAATTATTAACATATACTGCTCCTGGGACTCCTTGATTAGGCTCCATCCGACGAGCTCGCGAATCTGCTATCTTCTTCTCTTTACAATCAGATAGGACATGTCCCACTTTTTTACAAAATCCACACTGCCCCATTGAATCTTCATAGAGCAATTTCTGCTCAAACCAGAACAAGTTTGCAGTTCCTGGTTGCCGTCGCTCTACCTGAATTTCCTCAGGTCTTGTAGATCCCGCGTTCATCTCCACTAGGACACGAGCATAGTTCCCGTACATTACATTCTTCGTGCGATGATTGAGAGCCACCGGATGGCCCGCAGCCTTAGCCATTGTCAGTAACACCTTCTCGTGCTAGTATTCTAGTGGCAAGTCTGGAAACCTCACCCAAACAAGATTTTTTTTTACTGGTTTTTCATGTATACTGAAATCCGGGCACCAGCGTTGAAAACGCACGAGCTGCCCTCCCACCTTCACAGGACTTCTCTTCCAGATGGATGCCATGTCCGCTTCTTTCTCAAACTGAAAAATGGTAAACCCTTTACCCATGGGCACCATCTTGATGTGACCCTTGAGATTCCAGGATTCGCGAGCTTCTTTGCGAACATCATCCATAGAGAGGAATCGAAAATTAAGTCTACCGATAAGGGCATATCGATACCTCCCTAGTCGATCCTCATATGCATCCTGAGGTATAATTACCTTTGTTGAAGTTCCTGCACGAACAAGGTCAGGGAGATCGTCAACTTCAGGCAGGATGCTCCCTACAACCTTAGCATATGTTTTCTTAGGGATCTGGGTAGCAGGTTGTTCATTACCACCATCCACCACGAGGGAGGGTGCGGCAACGAGTGGTTCCTTCCCTTGATCGCCTTCTTCCGCCTGAGCACCAATTTCCATAATGTTGTCCGAAGGATTGGCCTCCTTGGATGCATTCAGCTTCTGAGGTGGATTACAGGTAGCACTCCAGAAGTCTGTGAGCCGAAGCTGCTTGCCCCTCTCCGGTGGCCGGCCTCCACCAGGGTCATGACCAGACTCAAAGATCGGAGCGTTCATCTTTCCCTCAATGAGCTGGTGTCCTTTTTCATAAAAACACTGAATAAACCCAAAACTCACAACACAAATGTTCAAAAGGTAGACTAAGCATTGAGAAAATCAAAGACAGTGAGTCCTATTATTAGAGGGTTAATAGGCCATAGAAGTGTAATAGGACAAACCCTTATTAACAAAACACCTTTTTTTTGGCTAAAGGTCCAAAAATTTTATTGAGAAGAAAGAAAAAAGAAAAACAAGATTACAATGATTTAAAATCCCCCACCTTTAGCATTGCCATCAACGAGGGAAAAAAATCTAATCATAACTGAAACGAAATCTAGGTCTTGCATTAGCATCATTAGCAAGCTTACAATTGATGCTAGGTGGAAAAGAAATATTTAAAGAGGATCTCCACATTTTTCCACCGTTCTAGCTAAAAAGTCCGCCACTCCATTTCCTTCTCGAAAGTAGTGTGAAATCTTCTACGATATAGACACTAAGAAATCCTGTCATGTTATCCAATCCTGCTGAGCATACCAAGGAATTGATCGAGCTTGAATTGCCATGACAACTGCCGCCGAGTCAAATTCAATCCAAAGAGATTCAACCTTCAATTCCTTAGCCAATATGATTCCTTCAAGGAGAGCACTGAATTCTGAAAAATAATTCATCTGAACTCCCAAAAATTTCTGAAATAATCTCATACATAAACCCCTATGATCTCTTAGCACACCACCTGCACCAGCTTGACCTTATTAATAAAACACCTTATTTTTAGTTTCAATTCTCTCTTTCTCTCAACTGTTTAATATTTAGTTTCTACAACCCGAAACACTCATATTATTTTTAATTTCAATACGATCTCGCTCCCCTCAATTATTTTGTGTGTAGTTTTCATAACTGGAAAACTCCTATTATTTTAGTTTCAATACAGTCTTACTGTCATTATATAATTTAACTTCATATCTTTTATGATTTGTATGGACGTGATTTGAACTCTTTAACTTCATAGATATCTATCTTTTATGATTTGTATGGATAACGAT
This sequence comes from Macadamia integrifolia, assembly GCF_013358625.1. Lineage (NCBI taxonomy): Eukaryota > Viridiplantae > Streptophyta > Magnoliopsida > Proteales > Proteaceae > Macadamia > Macadamia integrifolia. Next base: position 212,957 of record NW_024868062.1, read on the forward strand.
TTAAATTGCCACTTGAATGGTGCAGTATTTCCACGTGTAAAGCTAGAACCATGTAAGAATTCTATTAAGTTATGTCTTATCTTCATCATCATAATCACCCACTTCAATTTCTAGATTAATTGTATACATTTTCTTTATTATCATCTTCATAATTATCCACTTTAATTTCTAGATAGATGAACTTTTTTTTTTTTGCTAGAAATGATTTCATTAAAAATCAAGAAAGAAAAATAACACAACCACCAAACCCAACAGTAAAACAAGCACCAGACGCCCTCCCTATCTTCCCACCTTCGGCATTGCCATCAGCAGGAAGAAAGGAGAAGCACTAATGAAATCTAAAATGTGGTCTACCATCTGAATCTCTAGTAAGAAGATCCCCAATGTGAGATGGGAACATCAAATCAACATTCGAAACTCTAGTCTTAGCTGCATCTCTGGCCAGGAAATTAGCAAAAAAATTTCCTTCTCTATAGTTGTGAGATATTTTCCAACAAATACTTCTCAGATATGGCTGGAGATATATCCATCTTTGCAGAGCAAACCATGGAATCTTCCTTTGTTAGATCATAGTAACAACAACACTCGAATCTGATTTCACCCATAAGTACTGGATATCCATATCCCTGGCTCACATCAACCCTTTCATCAGACCCTCAACTTCAGCTTTAAAGATTCCTGTCACTTCCATGAATTTTTTATATGAGCCCAGGCCTCTTCCAAAATGGTTGTGGAAAATTCCTCCTACACAAGCGCGTCCAAAATTCCCTAGAGAGCTCCCATCAAAATTTAATTTACCCCAATTAAGAGAAGGCTTACACCAATACACCTCCAAAGTGCCTCTATGTCCAGCAAGCTGAATAAACAATCCTAAACGTCTGCAGCACATCAAATCTGCCAAGGTAAATAAACTTATACAAAATTTAGACTGCAAGTAATCCAGTGATATAATGATTCTTGCGTAAGCAATAGATATATGTACAAAGCACCCACATAAGCATTTAAGTATGTTTTGGATACTTAAAAAAAAAAAAAGTATGTTTTGGCTATCTGTTGTAGTTATTTATTTATTTTTTCTTTCGGTTGATATTAATGTATGTCTCGTAAGGAGGTCTAGTGGGTATTCCGTTTCTCTCAATATTCAAATCGTTATCCAATTGGAAAAGCAAGAGAATATGGAAAGGAATATTCCAGCTGATATTGCAAAAGATACGGTTGTTGAAGGAGATAACGCTTCAAGTGAATATGGGTCGGATGCGTATGGTGGAGCGAGTATTGGGTCGATGGACAGGTCAGATGAGGGTTTGGAGGTTGCTTAGGAGTTGGCGCAGCATGACTCCACCATGGACATCGAGCTTGTCACTAGTACCCTTCTTGAGGGTGAGCGTGACCGACAAGGGGTTGAAGGGACCAGACTGACCATGAGGGAAGGAATGGGAAATAAAAATGCACCTCACTCGGGCAATGGAAGAGGGGGCCATTCACAGGTTCATCCCTGGGTCAATCAAGGCTCTCTTTGCGGGAATGGGAGTGATCAACCAGTTTAGTGGTATGAGAATGTTATTTCTTCCCTTAATCCATTACAATTGACTGATGGTACGATGGTGGTGAACCATAATGAAGTGGATGTGATCGATAGGGCTCTCTATGAGAGAGAGGCAATACAGGGTGAGCAAGGGAGACAGGGAAAAGGTAAACAAGTGGCCAATATGGGGCAGACTTTGCGAAAGTCTGGTCGTACTGCTCTAACAAAAATTTGTAAATGAAAGCCCTCTATTGGAATATTAGAGGGATGAAGAATGCAGCTGTGAGGCTGGCTTTGAGAAATATTTTAAGGGAGAAATCACCGGACAACCTGTATATTGCTGAACCAATGGTGGCAGCTGAGGATTTTCCTAAGATGTTTTTTAATAAGCTGGGTTTGACTCAGACTTGATTCACAATGAAAGAGAGGGCAGTGTCCCAGATTTATGGCTTGTGTGGCGTCGAGGGATAGGGAGACCTATGGGTATTGCATCCTCTGAGCAGTTTATTTTCGTGTCTATTACATGGTTACAGGATAGAATTGTTCTATCTGTGGTGCATGCGAAATGTCTAAGAGCCAACTGAAGGGGGCTTTGGGCAGATTTGGCTGCTGCTCATCCTGGGATTAATGTCCCTTGGACGGTAATAGGCGACTTTAATGCCACGCTTCTCTCTACTGAAAAGAGGCGGCCTGGGTCTTTCAGTCAAGGATCTGCAGCCAACTTTAGAGCTATGGTGGATACATGTTCGTTGATCCAAGTTCCATCCCAGGGGCGGAAATTCACTTGGTCCAACAATAGGAGGCGAGGAAATGTGGTTGTGGTGTTGGATAGGAGCTTCTGAAAGTCGGCCGCAGATCCCAGACTTGGAGTAGCAGTTGTGCACCATTGGTGATACGTGAAGGACGTTGAGCATAATATTTAAGAAATATGAGATACCTCAAACATAAAATTTCAGAGTTTGGAACAGGTCCTGGTATGAGAAGTCGAGAACCATTCTCATAAGGTGTCTGATCCACACTTAGAATCCATTCAATGTGAAAGCTTGATGTAAAAAGAGAGAGATTGAATGGATTCCATGTGTAGATCAGAACTGTACAAGAACGATTCTCATATGAGGACCTAATTCAAACTCAAAATTTCAATCCTTAGATACCCTAGGTGTGGTTTCTCTAAATGTTTAGGTATAACGATTTGAATCTTTTCCCAAATGATATTGCTTGATTATTTTAAGGGAGAAAGAACGCAATAGGTCTAGCATTCCCCACACCCAATTCTTGATTTAAGGGGCTGCGAAAAGATATCATTGTCACCTTGAAAACAGGGATTATGTCTGAGAGTGGAGAACTCAGACAGCTAATGTTCCTCCCTTATTATTATTATTATTATTATTATTATTATAAGTTCGATAATAGTCAATTAATGATTCCCTTGGGGACATTTTCTTTCATAATAGTTCATGCACCCATAAATATATAACAAATATTGTGAGCTCCCAAACGTGGGAACAAAACTAACCCAAGAATCCTCTCACACTCAAGTATAGAATTTGGATATATATTTCTTCATATAAACAAAACCATGGAGGGAGGGAGGGAATAAGCCAACACACTAAGCAATCGTTTGAATAAGATATCAAACCCTTCTTTCTCGTTATAAAACCAACCCACTTTGGTTGTGATGTGATTATTGGCTTTTAGCATTTTGGCTGTTGACAGTATGCCAATACCGGAGGTTATCACTGACAACCAAGATGGTAACAAACCCCCTCTATTGCATGTGTTTGTTTGAAAACTAATTATGAGTATTGGCATTGGTGATTGATATAGGAGTTACAAGAACGATGATACAAGAAATCCCAACTCATTTCACTGTTAAAATTGAAGCGTTTTCACTGCTCTCCAAGGCTTCAATAGAGAGATATGAAACCAGTGAATTTGAAGCGGGAGGCTACAAATGGTAATACCCCAATTGCTTCCACTTTTTTGTTTTACGGGTAGTTAGGAACATTGGTCTATTCACATCCGATGTGGGATTATTAATTTCACTTTTTGCATGGACCCTAACATATGTGTAGATGCTTAGATCAGCAAAATATTTTAATCATAAATATTTTTTCACATTCTTCAGATCTTAAACTATTCTGCAGGAAATTGTCACTGTATCCAAATGGAAATAAGAACAAGAATGAAAAAGATAATCTCTCTCTCTACTTGTCAATGGCGGAAACAAAGACAATCCCTCGTGGTTGGGAAGTCAAGTGTAAATTTCCGGTTGTTTTTGCTTGATCAGATCCGAGACAACTATTTGATGGTTCAAGGTATTGTATAAGTGTCATTAGTTAATGACCGGCAGTTGCGGGGCCCATGGAATTATCGATGGGTGGGATTTTTATCTTTCAAAGGGGCGTGAGATATCATTTGCAGGAGTCTGTTTTGGCGCATGAGCCATGCTCACAGAAAGGCTCCTTTTCCCCTTAACCTAGCCTGATTTGACAAAGTATATGAATGACAAATCGAAACCACTTAGGAATTCTTCAA
>NW_024868063.1:0-119093 GCF_013358625.1 Macadamia integrifolia
ACTCATTGGTCCATAGTGTCTTATCCAGGATTGTGTCCCCCAAGAATCGCCATTTGGCAGGCAAGGCCAGTGGGTATCTGTCATTCACCTATGGTCCGTCAACACTTATCCAGAATTCTATCCCTTAGAAGAAAATCGTCACCCGGCACCAGTTTATCAAGGCCAGCTTATTCCCCACCCTTTATTAGTAAAAAAAAAAAAAAAAGAGCTTGATGCAACAGTGGTAAAGGCTTGTTTGAATCATTAGCTAATGACTAATGCTTTGATAAATCATTATATCTCTTTATTTGTGACAGTTTTAGGAAAATTCATGGGCACGTTGGATGAGATGTTGAGGAAATGGACCTTAGACATGAGCATGAGTGTGCCAGGATTGTTGGAATCCATGAATGTGTCATTTCTCGGTCGGATTGGATGTGTGAAGCTACATCACCAATTACTCCAGCAGATGCCTCAACACTGGGATGCCAACCTACATGTATTTCGGTTTGGATTAGTAGAGATCTGCCCAAGTCTTGAACAAATCTGGGTTTGTATGTTATCTCCACCCAAAGGTAGTTTTCTCCAACCATCTTTGAAGAAAGATTACTAAGAGGAAATTCAAGACTTCTTCGAATGGAAAGAAGAGGAAGTGAGGCAATTCATCAAGTAGGGGAAGATCGACATTCTGAAGGTGGCCCAGATCCTCATCCAATATCTACCAATGGGAGGAATCCATTAATAGATATCACAAGATGCCTATTTACTTTGCATAATAGCTTGCTCTATTCTTCGCACTCCTAGATATGGTGCATTGTCCGTTCTGATTGAGGTAGTAAAACAGTTGAAGAAGGGAGGTGACATCATCCCTACGATGCTTGCAGAAACACTCAAGGGATTTGATGATATGAGTTATGGTGACAAATTCGGACTAGATCATTATTAAGGGAGTCCTGCTGTTTTCAGATTTGGCTCCTCGAGAAATTGAAGTTAACCAAGCCATTAAAAGGAGGCCCACTCTAAGTTCTATACTACCAGGATAAGAGGGAAGTTCCAAAATTCGACCTTATCACTGATTGGGAGAAGTACCTGTAGGAAAGGATGTGCAAGATATCGCATGGAGGGCCCAGGGAGGCCACAAGAAGATTTTTTTATGAAGACCTCTGGCTACAGTTATGTCAAGTTGATGGGATTAACTCACATCTTTTTATTTGCCTATGTACATCAGCCGACAATATGGGCTCGAGGTGATGGACCCAGAGGAGCTAGTGAATTTTCACCCACCTCAAGAATTGTCTCCCCACTTTGTTACTCACCTATCCTATCTATGGTAGGAAAATTGTTCCCCTTTTCATGTAATTTACTTGGTAATAGAATGAGGAAGTATTTGGATTCTCATATAGTCCCGATTATTCTAATTATGACTTGAGTTATGGAATTGATTATACCTGAACATTGCCAACAAAAAAAAAATATTTTCTTTACACCAAAGGTAAGTTTTCATTCATATGATGCTAAAATAAAATGATGAACAAACAAAGGGGGGAAAAATAAAAAGGAAAATATACATGTGTTTGTGTTTACAGGAAATACAGGAACGAATCCCTATAGGTCAAAAGTCATCATCTGAACCATACTCTGAATTGTCCCCATGGAGTACCGAGGATCCCGCAGATGCTAATCCAGCCTGCTCTAGCCTCTGTGTCATATCCTGAATCAATGCATCCCATTGTGCAATTTCCTAATTGTGGGAACTAACTTGGCTCTCCAAGGTGGCAATCCTCCCATCCTAAGGAATATAGGAAAGGGTCAAGAAGAAGAATAATGAAAGAAAAAGGGAAAAAAGAAAGGAAAAGGGGAAAGTATGAAATACCTTGGCAACTATCACCTCACACAAGCCATAGTGCATCCTCCTGATCTCAGAATAGATCTCCGGAGACACCTGGGAAAGAGCATATTAGCCAAAGGAAGTCGGAGTCAATGGAAGGATGATCAGATACTCACATAGTTATAAGGAATGGGCAGCCCAAGGGAAGCATCTACATCTGCCTTCCACTTTACAAGATGAGGGAGACTGGGGTTGGTAGCATTGGGATAGTTTCAAGCAGGGAAACCATAAAAGGGGGGGCTAGCAACTCTGAGAGTCCCACCTGCACTGGTAGAGGGTCCTGCTTGTGAAGGATCAACAACATTGGCATGCGACTGAACAGAAGAAGGATCTACACATCCCACTCCCCCCTGAAAGAACATCAGTTGAGATCAATATAAGAAAGAATTTGAAGGAAATACTCAAGAAAGGATAACATACCACTAGATCGTCAGGACCAAGAGGGGTACATACTGTCTCCTCCTCCAAGAAGGATCTATAGTCCCTATCCTGGTCAAGAAATGAGTCATCCCATACTCCGTCAACCAAACGCTCCATCTCGCCTGCTGGGATGATCTTTGGGCAGTGCATAATGGGTGGAGGAAGACCAGGAGAGGGGCATGACTTGATATCCGACCACTGGGGTACTACTCTCTCTTCCAAATACCAGACATGGCCCCAAATGCCCTGAAAAAGGACTCGATTTTCAGATAAGTGTTTGGCCAATGCGAATCCTTTAGAAGCTAGAAATACGTGGCAATGGAATGGTCTCCAGGTGACCTGCAAATCGAAGGAAAAGTAAGTACAACACTAGATAGAAGGAATTTCAGTGGCATACCTTAATGAGATCGTTTAAAAGAGAACGAGCAATGGTCCCCCGGAGGATGGCACCGAGCCCAAATCACCTGATTATCCCCCCACCTCATGGGTATAGGGAAGAAGAATGCCTGAGGGTCCCTTAGTCTGGGAGCTATGGTCTCCAAGTGCTCAAAGCACCAGGGTTGTTTCAAGAGATTAAAGTAAGAAAGTACAATTCAAATGAATGAAAGGAAATGGGTACAAGAAGGAAAGTTACCTGCAGAATGTAGTCTGCTCCCTTAAGGCCCCTGTCTCCATATGACAGCAAGTCTAGGGTCTGCAGGAGATATGCATAGGCGCCCCCCCCCAGTCCCAAAATCTATTGTATGAAGATATCAGACGAAGAAGACCAGGCGGATATCTACTCCTAGGGGTGCAAGTTTGGCCCTAACAACCCAGACCTACCCTTGGCCCGCCCTGATCCCAAACAAATACCGACCCAAAATTTTTGGCCCTGAGGGCCTGCCCGGCCCTGATTTTTTCCCCCAATGTTGACCCTCGTTATGAGCCTAGTTGTGACCCTAATTTTAACCAAATTTTATATATTATTGCATATTGAGTCATTGACACCTCAAAACTCTTAATATACCTTCTCACATCTCACCAATCTCTCTTACCTTTTTTACGAAAAAAAAAAAAGATCTCTTTTCCTTTTTCTACCAAAAAAAAAAGAATATCTATCTTGCTTACCTTCTACCGTAGAGCTTCTTTGCGTCTCTGCCTCTTTGGCTCTCTGTGTTCCAAAAAAAGAAGTCTCTGGCTCTCTACGTGGTCTAAGGAATCACATTTACCAATAACTTTCTCTCTCACTCTCTCTCTCTCTCTCTCTCTCTCTCTCTCTCTCTCTCTCTCTCTCTCTCTCTCTCTCTCTCTCTCATTGGGCAATTGTGTCTATTGTTTTGTGTGAGCGGTATTTAGGATGATCTCTTTGTTTATCATGACAAATAATTGAAACTTTTTAGATTATTTACTTTCTTAAGATGCACTTCTCTTTGCTTACCATAATAGTTAGAGTTATTTGTATTATTTGAATGTTTGCTTCAGGATGTTCTCTTCATAACAAGTAATTTGTAACTTTGTGTTTTTTATCTCCTCTTTGTTATGAATATTTTTTATTTTTAAGTTATTTCATATTTTGTAAGGTCAGGGTCAGGGTATACTCGGCCCTTGATGGCAAACTAGGGTCAGGGTCAATCAGGGCCATCCCAGCCCTTGATGGCAAACCAGGGTCAGGGTTAGGGTCAATCAGGGTCAGAGTCAGGGTCATCCCAGCCCGATCCTAAAAAATGAGGGTCAATTAGGGCAGGCAAGGGTTGGGTTAAACCCTGAAGGGTAGGGCCTGGGTTGAAGTTTTGTGGCCCTGAGTCAGGGTCAGGGCAGGATTGGGCCCAATTAAGGGGACTAAGGGTTGGGCTAGGGTTTTAAGAAGCCTAGCCCAACCCAGCCCTGTTGCACCCCTATTTACTCCCCCTCGGAGGTCACTGAAAAGGCACTGACCCACAGCAAATAGTAAGAAAAAAGGGGCCACCTGTGACATGTTGCGTGGGTACTCCCCTAGGTCGACTTTCCACCATTGGGCACTAATCTCCCCTAAACGAATAGAGTGTTTGGCCAGCTGCAATGGTATTTCCTGTCAAGTCTGTGAACTCCGTGACAGTCGAAATCCTGGGTAGGGTCATAGGTCTACCCCAAATGGAATGCCTATCAATGCATAGAAGCATAGGGGCATGATGGTGATCTCGCCAATAGGGAGATGAAAAGAATAAGTACTTGGCCACCACCGCTCCATCAGGGCCCCCACCAGTGCCGGATTGAACTTTCAAGTCTCTACAAGGGCTAGTCGACACAGATATGATGCATCAACTACCTCCTTCACTCTACGAGGAAGCATCTTATGCCATGACTGAACGATGTTCGGATGGCCATACAATGCTAGGGTAGGTGGTTCCCTCCCCTCATGCTAATGGAAATAAAGAATTAAAAAAAAAAAATTGAGATTTCAAATCCAAGGTGCAAACCAAAGTTTCTTACTACCAAATACCAAATTCAAAATTATTTTGGTGGTAGTTGCAAGTTATATCACATTGGAAGTAAAAATTCAAATGAAAGGCAGAAATTCATATGGTAGGTGGAAATTATATCACATGAAAAAGAGGAAAGTAAAGGTCAAAATTTTATTGGTCAAAATTCAAGATTAAAAAGCAAGATTCCAAATCAAAGAGCCAAAAATCAAGAATCAAGGGAAAATCAATAAGAGAAACTATTGCATTAACCCGGCCCCAAGTGGCCCAATTGCATTGACCCGGCCCTAAGTGACCCAATTTTATTGACCTTGCCCTAGGTGGCCCCATTGCATTGACCCAGTCCCAGGTGGCCTCATATCATTTATCCGGCCCCAGGTGGCCCAATTTCATTGACCCGGCCCCAGGTGGCCCAATTGCATTCACCTGGCCCTAGATGGCCCAATTTTATTGAACCGGTCCCTCGTGGCCCAATCGCATTTATAGCCCCAAGTGGCCCATTGTCGTTAACTCGGCCCCAGATGGTCGAATCCCTTTGAATTGGTTCTGAGTGGCCCGATCTCATAGAACAAATCCCTAGAACAACCGGATGGAAGTCCAACCTAGGAAGAACATTTTTCATATACTAACATCTTCTATAGGGAGGGCTCAAATCTCTACAAATGATGGACAAATCCCTAGCACTGGCAGATGAAAGTCCAGCCTAGGAAGAACATTTTTCATATACTAATATTTTTTACAAGGAGGGCTCAAATCTCTGTAAAACGTTAGTTCAACATCTTCTAACAGGATTGGAAGAGTAGCAAATTCCTTTCTGGCAATTGGCAGTCCAGGTAAGTCCTAAAACTCAAAAAAGTTGGGAGATATTATCTGTTGCATTTTTCAACTCCATCATGAATGAGCAAGATGATGGCAGTACATGCTCCGGGTGACAAAATATAGTCGTTCTTTTCTTTGCCCTTCGGCCGTTGGCATAGGCCTCGGCCAAAGAGGGGCATTTTGTAGACACCTAATTTTGTCACTCTCCTTCGGCTATAATGAAATGTGGATCTTGGATGTGACTTCCGGCTTCTGATTAATAGAAATGATGATGGAAATATTACCCTACCCAAAACCCTAGAAACCCCCGCGTGGGAGAGAAGGGGGTCCAACTTTGACTTTCTATATATGAAGGAATCTGGTCAAGATGACCACATAGATGGATAGTGCTCAAAAATAGAATTCCGATGATATATGGCATGTCAAAATCAGACTGATGGATCTCCTGCGATCATCCCTAAAAAATTACGCTTTCCCGCATGTATGTCGTGCACGCGGCTAGTCCAGCCGGAAACCTAGAAAAATCCCCTACCTACCCCAAACACCCTAAAATTCATCCCCTACCTACCCAAATAAACCGAAAACACTCTCATACCTAAAACCTTGGAAACCCTCATGTGGGAGAGAAGAGGGTCCAATTTTAACTTTTTATATACGAAGAAATCTGATTAAGATGACCGCATAGATAGATAGTACTTGAAAATACGATTCTGAAGATATATGGAACGTCAAAATCGGACCATCGGATCTCCCGCAATCTTCCCTGAAAAATCATAGTTTTCGCACGCATGTCTCGCACACCAGCCCAGCCAAGCCTACCTCGCACGCCCGCGTGGATCCGTGTCCCTGTGGGCACAGGCCCACGTCCCCATAGGCACAAGCCCGTGCCCCCACGTGCACAGGGTCGTACCCCCTCTGGCCATAGCCCACTACTGCCCATGCATGCTGCCCATGTGTGCTGCCCCTGCTGCCCTTACTTGCCGCCCATGTGTGCTGCCACTGCTGCCCATGCATGCTGCCCATGTGTGCTGCCCCTGCCACCCATGCCACTGCCCGTGTGCTTTGCGCTGCACACTCATGACATTGGCTGCACACCTTGTACACATCGCCTACCCACCTATACTGACCATGCCCAGTGCACTTCAGTCCAATCTCGAGCACCGTTGTCAATGGCCGAGATTGATGTTCCCCTGACCCGATGGGTGAAGAAATTCCCTCTTCACCCACTCAAGACCAAAAAACCCCTTTTTACTAAGGATTCTCTCTCCCAGAAACCCCTTGTTTACCCATTGTATAAAGGCCCTCTTCACCCATTTCCCTTTTTACCCATTGTATAAAAGCCCTCTTTATCCACTTTAGTTAAAAAGCCTCTTTTGTCCGTTGGATAAAGATGTTCCCTCTTTCCCATTGGCCGAAAAAACCTATAAATCCCCCCTCCTTTGGATTTTACACACCAAACAACCCCACCTCACTCCATAGTAGTGAAGCTCTGACCTCTCTCCTCCCCTCCCCCTCTTGAGTTTCTTTGGGTCTTCGGAGTGATCTTCTCAAGATCCGAAATCTTATTTGGATCTTCGAAGTGTTCTTCGGGACTTTAAAGATCTTCAATCCAAGTTCTTAGTCCAATCCAGTTTTTGTCAAAAGTAGTGTGTTCTTCAACCCCCTCCTTTGAGTGTTCTTGAGTTTTACCAGAAACAGAACCCCCCCTTGAGGTTCTTCGGGTCTACGAAGAGATTTTTGTCAAGATCTAGATCTCTATTCGGATCTTCAAAGTGTTCTTTGGGACTTTGGAGATCTTCAGTCCATTTTTAAGTCAATCTGTTTCTTTCCAAAAATAGTAGTTCCTAGTGGAAGCCCTGTTCGAGTGCCCCTGAAATCTTTCCAAAAATAGCCATTCCCAGTGGAAGCTATATCGGAGAGCCACCTCAGTCTAGCCCTCCCCTAGCCTATCCCTAACGGAAGTTCTGCCAGAGTGCCACCTCAGCCTAGCCCTCCCCTAGCCTATCCCCAGGAAAAGCTCTGCCGGAGTACCACATTATCCTAAGCCTGGAAATAACCTCCCCTAGCCGAAGTTTTGTCTGAATCCAAATCCAGAAATAGCCTTCCCTAGCCGAAGCTCTGTCCGAATCCAAATCCGAAAGTAACATTTCCTAGCCAGAATCCTGCTCGCATACCTTCACGATCAACATCTCTCAAGAAAGGAAGTTGGAGGTCAAGACCATCTTCCCCTGAGCCAGGAGAATCCGAAAGACAATCCAAGCCAGTACTAATCAGGGGCCCACCCCTCTTGACCTGAAACAGTGGTTAAGTTCAGGTATAGTTTCTCAACCCAATTATCATCATGTAGACTTTATATAGACATTGTTTTAGTGTATATAGTAGTTTGAATTCAATTAATGTATATGTGAGAACTTAGCCATGCATGTGGAATAGTAATAATTGTGAAAAGTATTCATTCTTAAGCATCTAGTAGAAAGACTAGTTGAACCGGGCATTTAGTGCCTAACACCTTCCCAATTCTGTAACCTGACACTTACCCTAAATCTCTAGACCAAACCGAATTTCGGACCCTTTTCTTAGAAATTGGGTCCACTCCCTGGTCCTAGGCCCATAATCCTAGGTGGTGACTCCAAACCCCCATTTGTATGATCCCGATCTCTATATTGGACTATCATCAAACCCCCGTCACTACAAGAAAACACATTTATGGCGACGGTAAAAAAATACTATCGTCGCCAAATATAATATATAGTGACCATAAAATGGATATCGTTGCCTAATACATTTATGGCGACCGTAAAATAATATTTGTTACCAAAAAAAAAAAAAATTAGCGACGAAATTAAAAATATAGTAGCAACATCATTTTATAACGATGGGTTAAATTTAAACGTTACAAAAAATTATTTAAAGCGATAGAATTTTTTAATACCGTAGTGAAATAACATCTTAGACAACAGTAAATTTTCTACCGTCGCCTAATATCTTATGCTCAAATGTAATCATTTATATTTGGTGACGGTTGAAATACTACCATAGCCAAAAATCATATAGAATCGTTGACTTCAGGCAACTGCAATTTCACGCCAAAATGCTTTTAAAATTTTTTAATATAAAAAAAATCTTAAATTTAAGAATTTTAGAGCGGGAAAGATTTCTTAATTTATTTATGTTTTTTATTTTCCCGCCTTCCTTCCCTTTCCTGCACAAACTTGTTTCTATAGTATGTCTCCCTCTCAAAACCTCCTGAATCTAATTTAATTATGAAAAAAAATCTCTCCTTCTCACGTCTCTCCTCTACACTAAAGCCGCCCCCCCCCCTCTCTGTCTGTCTTTCTCTTTCTCCCTCACGGCTCACTTCTGCCCTAATTAACCCCTCTCTCTCTCTCTCTCTCTCAGGTCTCACCTCTGCCGGTGGTGACGTTACAGCGACTGTGGGCGAGAAAGCAATTTAGGTACACTTTCTATCCTTCCCCTTGTTTTATACTTCAGTTTTGTGGTTTGTGGTTTGTTGTTGTTGTCCTTAGGTATAAGACCGTTCTCAAATCTCTAAGAAACTCCAAAGGGAAGCTAATCACCATTGCAAACTGCCCTCCTCTCGGAAAATCAGAGATAAGAGTATTACACATTGTTGTTGAACGTTGGAGTCATCACTTCAATGGAAACAACGTGGATAATGGTATACTCTGTAAGTCCTTCCATCAAGCACTTTATTTTCAAAATACCCAATCATGAAAACATTTAAGATGGGCATTCATAGACCAGGAATTGGCTACTGCTATTTCTCAGATTCATGATTTTGTGGTGTCACTGGGCAAGGAAGCCATGTCGGTGCAGGACAGGTCTCCTGATGGACATGGATTGTACATAAAGATTGAAGAGTTCTCTGCCTCTATCAGGAAAATTCTTCGCAGAAAAATGAGTTTGGTTGACTTTGTTCTTGACCTTTCTCGTGTTATGGCCAAAGCTGGTGAACTCAGCTTCAGTGGCCAGGGGTCTAAGGGAAATGAAGGAGAAACCAGCATGTCTGATTGCATAGATAAAGTGGCATTACCAGAAAAAAAAAAAAAAGGGTTTTCCTTGATGACCCAGTGAGAGACCCAGACTTCAAGATTTCTCCTCTAGCTCTTCAGTTATTGGGCGATTGTGCCAAGCATTTTGGTTTCAATCTTCAGAGTTTCCAGTCTAAGAAGAGGAGCAAGAAGAAAAATGCAGCTCCAAGGTCTGATACCGTTCAACTGAATGGATCTCCTCAGAAAATCCTGACGGATGTGTTACATGTGAAGAATCTCGCCTCCTCTCGTGGCGATGGCATCGAGCGGGAACTTGATCTCTACAATTAGGAGATTCTTAAGGAAATTGGAGCTTCTCATTCGAGACTTTCCAAAAGATTCAAGGTAATTTTGCAATTTCTCCCCCGTCATTTGCATATCTGAATTTATCAGATGTTTCAGCAGAATTACTGAATTAGGATAGAGATCTAGTTAGACATCTCGTAATTGCTTTGATCGATTTCTCATGTTAAGGTAGTATTACTGTTATTAAATAAAGATTTTATGTGTTATAATTATTTTGTTTTAGTTTCTTTGTATATTAAGGGAGTCAAGCAAGATTCAGTGAACCAAAGTCAATTCCTGATCTTAAGAAATCCCTGGAAAAAGCCATTGAAGCTCTCTGAAGTGGTTACTCCCTCCCCCACTGCAACTGCCCCCCACCCCCAAGAAAAAGAAAGGTTTTGTCGCTGTCACCCAGGGATCAGTTCTGGATTTAGCCCTAAATTGTACAGTTATACTAACTTAAATCAATACTTCCACAGAAATCCTTGAAAGTTTAATGTCTTTGATCTCCATTTTTTTTTTTCAAGGGTATAAAATGAATTATGAGTTGATGTGATGGGAAACCTGATCCCCATCACTGATCTCACTATGTTCGTTTGCAAATTACTTTTCCAAGATGACATCTCAGGACAAACACTACGGAAGGTCTTTAACTCCATTTCAGCTGCTCAATATTTTGGCTTAGGGCAATACTGATTATTGGAATTTATTCCAGGTTTTCAACTGTGTTCTGCCCCGACAACAAAAATTTTCTTGAGGCTGCAGAAGACCATATGCTGCAAGTTTCAGATATAATTGAAGAAAGAGTTCTAGTTCATTCATCGATTGAATTGTATTCCATGGTAGGAGTATCTTTCATTTGGCTTTTTATGTTGATTGTCATTACTTGGCCCTCTGCTACCCACACTATACTTATGGGCATGTACCATTGATTCTACTTAGTGGCTCTGCAGACAACATTGTTTGATGAATCATTTGTGGAAATCCTTATAAACAGAAGATGGTAGTTTTGCTCCCTAACAGGTATCGCATTAATCAACTGGTCGGTTAAGAACTCAACCCCCACCCCCACCCCCATGCGCACAACCCCCTAAAAAAAATAAATAAATAAATAAATACACACACACCTGGTTGCATAAGAATTGTCCATGGTCATATGCTTGTGCCCGGGTTGTTGGGACTCAATAGACATTTGAATAGGTACATTTTTTCTTTTTTAGTTTTTAGAATACAAAAATTCAATCATAGTATGGCAACATCCAATAAATCGTAGATGCACAGATGGGGACTCGCACCTGCAACCGTGTGTTTATCCACACAATCCCCAATTTGCCCTAATCATCTGGGCAACCCACTGAGGGTCAATAATAAGCAAATTTTGACTTACCCACTTTCCCCATGTAGAATTGCAAAGATGGTCACAGGTCCCCTTCAATCTCTTTGACCTGGCCAGTCCAAATAGTCGCCCCTAAATGTCGCCTCTATGTGTGCACTTCTCCCCTCTATTCCCTGTGGCGGTGCAAAATAATCAAGGAAATATATAAAAAATAAAATAAGAAAAAGAAGGATTCCGACTTGGCATGCAAACCAAGTCAGAGCACTGTAGGGTCGAGGGATAAAAAAATGAAGAGGGGACCACCCCTTTATATAAAAAATCACCCCCATACCCCATAGCCCCGCATTTTGGTCAAACCATGTGTTGACTTATTGCCCAAATTTCAAAATTGACTGTGTGGCTAGGGTATAAGTCTAAAATGACCAAAATACCCCTGGATAGCCCGAATTTCAAAAATTCACTATGTGGTCTAGGGTGTAGGTCTAAAATGACCAAAATACCCATGGATAGTCCAAATTTAAAAATTCATTGCGGGGCCTAGGTTGTGTATAAGAAAATCCAAAAATTCAATCATAGTGTGGCACCATCCAATAAATCGCAGATGCATAGATGGGGAATCGCACCTGTGACCGTGCGCTTATCCACACAATCCCCAATTGACCCTAACCATCTAGGCAACCCATTGAGAGTCAATAAAAGCAAATTTTGACTTACCCACTTTCCTCATGCAGAATTGCAAAGATGGTCACAGGTCCCCTTCAATCTCTCTGACCTGGCTAGTCCAGATAGTCGCCCCTAAATGTCACCTCTATGTGTGCACTTCTCCCCTCTATTCCCTGTGGCGGTGCAAAATAATCAAGGAAATATATAAAAAATAAAATAAGAAAAAGAAGGATTCCGACTTGGCATGCAAACCAAGTTAGAGCACAATAGGGTCAAGGGATAAAAAAATGAAGAGCGCCCCTTTATATAAAAAATCACCCCCAGACCCCACGGCCCCACATTTTGGTCAAACCATGTGTTGACTTATGGCCCAAATTTCAAAATTCACTATGTGGCTAGGGTATAAGTCTAAATGACCAAAATACGCCTGGATAGTCCGAATTTCAACAATTCACTATGTGGTCCAGGGTGTAGGTCTAAAATGACCAAAATACCCATGGATTGTCCAAATTAAAAAATTCACCGCGGGGCCCAGGTTGTGGGTCTAAAATGACCAAAAAACCCATGGATGACCCAAATTTAAAAATTCACTATGTGGCCCAAGGTATAGTTCTAAATGACCAAAATACCCTCAGATGGCCCAAATTTAAAAAATTCATTATGTGGATCAGGTTGCAATTCTAAAATAACCAAAATACCCCTGTATGGCCAAATTTAAAAAATTTACTGTGCACTCTAGGGTGTGGGTCTAAAATGACCAAAATACCTTGGATGGCCCAAATTTCAAAAATTCACTATATGGCCCATGGTGTGGGTCTAGAATGACCAAAATACCCTAGGATGGCCTATTTTCCAAAATTACAGTATATGGCCCAAAGCATAGGTCTAAAATAACCAAAATACCCTTGAATGACTAAGATTTGAGAACTAAGTAATCATCCCTTTGTTAGGTCAAGAGATGTTCTAGATGGCCAAATGACCAATCTACCCTTACTTAGTTCAAGAGATGCCCTGGAAGGCAAAATGACTAAAATAACCTTGCTCAGATCAAGAGATGCCCCGGATGGCCAATTGACCAATATACCCTTGCTCAAGTCAAGAGAGGCCATGGATGGCCAGTTTGACTGAAATACCCTTGTTGAGGTCGAAAGATGCCCTGGAAGGCCGACTTGACTAAAACCCCCTCACTTAGGTTAAAAGAAGCCTTGGATAGCTAGTTTGACCAAAGCACTCTTTACTTAGGTCATTGATTGCCTCATGAGGCCACATTAACCAAATCAATCAAAAAAATTTGCCTATTAACATCTTGCAAGAACTGTGCGTTGAGAACCATTTGGTGTCCTCCCCTTGGCAATCGTCTGCCTCAGATAAGAACAATTAAGATCTCAGTTAATTCCATTATATAGGGTCGTATTAATTTCTTACTTTAATGAGGTTAATCGCTTAGTTTCGTCAATTGGTCCCAAATTTTAGTCTCTTTCCATTATTTATTGATTTGCCGAGTTTTTTATCGTTTGTGCTTTCTGTATAGCACTTCCGCTATCCTTGAGCAAGATGACAACAATACATGCTCTGTGTGATAAAATATGGTTATAATTTTCTTTTTCTTTCAGTTGTGGCACAGGCCTCAACAAAGAGGGGCATTATATAGAAACCCAATTTTGTCACCCACTCATGGTAATGATGATTTACAAGATGTGGATAATGTTAGCATCACTTTCAATTAGAGGAGAATTTGGCCCTTTGAGGTGACCTGAGACAACTTAAAACCTTGAGATAGCCTAAAACCTTAATCCATCCTGAAACCTAGGCTCGAAACCCTAATCTAGCCAATGACCTCCACACAGCCAAATCATATATAATCTCGTGGCACCCAATAATAATACATTATATATTGACGAATTGATTCTAAGCAATCTCTAATGATGTGAGAACAACATGAAAAAGGATTGTCAAAAATCCCTAGGGTGCAATAGAATAAGAGTCCTTTTTGCGAATTCCATGTGATTTTGAGTTAAAAGGAGCTCAACATCTATATTATTTGATTGTGCTCTGAAATACAATTCCGACGATATATAGTGCGTAAAAATCGGACCACCAGATCTCCTAAATCACACTCGTAAGTAAAAAGCCCTAAGAGGGGTAGGATCAACATCTTTGGCCCAGGGAATCTTTCTTGTGAGCTCGTAAAAAAAATGTGCCATTTTTTGAAGACCCACGAGATTTCACCTAGTTTGGGTTTGAATCCCTATAAAAGGGGCATTTTCACCATTCCCAACAGAACAACAACTCACCTTTCTCCTATCCCTCTGTATTTTCACTCACCAACCTTTTAAAGAGTGTCCATGCTGGAAAAGAGTCGTAAGCCTTGGTCTTTTCTCAGCCTAGCCATCGCCAAAATTCTGTTGATATACTTGTTCATCCTATTGCATTGATTTACATGCCGAAGCCCAAAAAAATACAAAAAAACCAAAAAATTCCCTAACTACTCAAGAGTCCTTAAGAAGCCTTCAATTTTCCTCCTAGAGCTCTGAATCAACCGAATTTCTGAACCTAGATTTAAGTGCTAAATTTTATCGAAATTCCAAAAGAAATCCCCGAAGCTGTGAAAGGTCATGGAATGCTAAGTTCTCTAAAGAAGGAAAGGAGACGATCAAATCCATCGTCACCTATGCCAAGGGACGAAGTTCGTATCCACAATAATAGGGGTCCACCCCTCTCAACATGCTGCAGGGGTCGAGCACAGTTATAACCACTCAACTTAGTAGGGAAAATGTAGATTTTGGACCTTCATATTGTAGTGTACATAGTAGTGTAATAATAATTACCTATGCTTGCGATATAGGATTTACTAGGAGAGAACGCTCATTCTAAAGTGTATAGTAAGAAGATTGGTTCAACCGAAGTGGAATGGGTGATTACCTTGTTACACCAGTGCCCTTATCCAGTCAAATTTGAATTTTTGTCAATAGGAAGTGCACCCGAGAGTGTCAACTTTGCTACTTATTGGCTTGCAACAATCTACTACTTGGAGGAGAAGAATGATAATGCGAAAGTTGTCAGTCAAACTGGAAATGATTCAAACCTTTCACTCCTTAGAGATAAGTGAACGGACACCTCCTCACTTGACCCCCTTTGTATGGTAGGAATATTATAAAA
Source organism: Macadamia integrifolia (assembly GCF_013358625.1). Classification (NCBI taxonomy): domain Eukaryota; kingdom Viridiplantae; phylum Streptophyta; class Magnoliopsida; order Proteales; family Proteaceae; genus Macadamia; species Macadamia integrifolia. Next base: position 15,040 of record NW_024868063.1, read on the forward strand.
AGGCCTTACACAAGTCCATAGGGAGCCCTAGGTGTAGGCAAAAAGGGGTTAAAAACAACAGAGTAAAACAATTGTACTGCCCATTGGTAGCAACCATCGACTGGACAGCGACCTATTGATGGCCATCTCTTAATGACTCTTGTTATGTTAAACTGCATTCTTTTCCTGTGGGACCCGTTACGCATATAGTGGCCTACTCCACTCTTATCCCCACACTACACAGGACCTACACACTATATTTACACCCTTATGGACCCAAGGTGGTGGGTTCCTGTGGCCTGACCCCGAGTTGAGAGCTCGTATGGCCAAGGCCTAGCGCACAACCAAATAGACCCAAAGGATCTTGACTATATATGTAAAATGAGCTCATTTCCAAATAGAACCTAAGGGTCTTGACTAAAGCTCATTTCCCACCTGAAAAAAATGTGAGAGGGAGAGAACGAAGGAGAAAATGAAGGAGAAGGAAGGAGGAAGTGAACCTAGACATTCCGTTGTTGTCAATCATTCTAGAAGGTAAGAGTACCTTCCCCAACCTCTTTCCTTTCAATTTTTGGGTTTTGAGTATGTAGGGAATCAGAGTTTTACCATATTGGAGGTGTACTGCTTGACCCTGATAACTTTTGGTGGTTGGGATGGTGCGCATTGCACTCCTCTGTGTGATTCCTGAGCTCCGGGATCATTTTGGCCCAAATAGATGGTTAGCGCTTCGGCTATTTATTTATCATAACTTCCAAATGGCTTAGTGGAAACACAATCAACCAAGTTTGAATGAAAGTTGGAAAGACCCTCTACAGACCCACAGAAAAAATCCTGATAATCAGACCCTAGATGAAAAAGCCCTATGAAGTTCAGTAACTTCTGGGTTTGCCACTGGTAGGAACCCACTGATAGGACCATTAACAACCGATGGGTCTATTGATCCAAATCAGCCTCTGTCCACCTCCACGTAGCACCCATCAATAGGAACAATCGCCTATTGGTGGACATCTACAGATGGGTTTTACTATACTGTCCTTTAGGAAAATTTTTAAGGATTTTGAGGGGCCCTCTAAGACACTTTTTGACATGTACTACTACTCGTTTACCCTTGCAACTAGGATAGAGACGACCACATTCGGTGAGGCCTAGCGGGTGTGATTCAGGTGACTTTTCTTAGGAATTCAACTCTCCCAGTCGACAAACAATATGAGTAGTGTAATGTAATTATTTTAGAGTGTTTTAATTTTAGAATTGATGTATGCCATTGCAAGCATGCGTTTTATGATTTTATTACATGAGTGCTCTATTAAATTGTATAAATTATGAATTATTAATGGATTGTGTGTGCGTGGGATCCGGTGTGACTGAGGGAAATTTTCGGTATTGTGATCTTCATAGTACGAATTGCATTATGCATTAGGTGTGCATCAAAAGTAGATATGTCCATAAATATGTGGTGTGGCCGATGTGCGATTTTCAGTACTATGTACACCCTAGTCATACTTGAAAATGGTATGCAGTGTGGGCGATGTGTGATTTTCGTTACTGTATGGTCTTATTAATTGTATATATGCTAGATTAGGCTTGGACATGGCATGCAAAGTGGTCGATGTGTGATTTTCAGTACTGTCTCACCATACTAACTATATCAATATGAAAGACATGTACGCTATTATGGTTAGGTATAATTACTCTATGCTACGATCCCTTGCCAACAAGGGTGAGGTGTTGGATAACCCACAGTGGTAGGTCTGTTAAACCTTTCCGAAATGCCACTCCCTTGGTACGATGTGATTGTTGTCGGGGCAGGAACTAGCTTGGCATGGTTGGTGTGTGATTTCCACTGTCGTGGCTGCTAGGAAGGGGTTATCAGGGGTTTGCTAGGTGACAAACGTCGCAATTTGAAACCAACATGCTTCTATTCACAACTAGGGTTTATATTACTGGGTTATCGATGTGAGATTCCCAAGACCAAGGATACTGCCTAATGCATCATAGTAGCATGAAACTGACTTAGATGTATGCTTGGTAGATAATAATAAAACCATCTGCATATATGGCTATTTTCATTAACCTAATCCCTCACTGAGCTAGTTGGAGCTTACACCATGTGCATGTTGCTTTTTAGATGATGATGCAAGTATGGTCGTGCTCATGAGCAATGTCACCTCCTCCTCCATTGCGGATTATGGCGGGGGCTAATAGACACCCAAGCAGAGGAGCATAACCCAGATTGTGCATGCAACACCTGTGCCTATACTGCACCATGAGCCAAGGGTGATGCTGCCCATTATCATTCGTTGTCGTATTTTTGGATGTAATGATTTTGGATATTATATGTATATCTTGACAGTTTTCCTTGTGAAGGAAAAACTCTGGTATGTAATATATTTAACATTTAGCTTCTCCCCAGTGATTAAAGTTGACTTTGTGTATATATACTTTGATTTCGTTGCATTGATTTTAGTTGGCTCAGTTGTCTTATAGTTGTGATGGTTAAAGTACTGCTATCAGATATCTTGGTAGAGATATAAGATGGGTAAGTGTCTTAGTCACACCGCAGGTATCTTAGTGAGAGCGCAGTGTGATATAACAACTTCCCAATTCTACAACCTGACACTTACCCTTATCTCTGGACTAGACTAATATTCTAGCCCTTTCCATATGGATTAGGCTCACCCATCTTATCCTAGACTTTAACCCTAGGTGGCAACTCCAAATATTATATTTCTCAATCCCCAATATTTGCCCATTATTAATATTCATTTTTAGAAACATCCACTAAGGAAAAAGACCCCCTGCAGATGTGCTCCAAAAAGACGGCTAGATTCAATCTCGGTCGTTACCCTTACACAACAGTGGTTCCCCCTTCTCATTTGGATAACATACATAAGGGTAAAATGGTTTTTGACTAGGCCTAAGGATGTTTGGGTTGAAGATGTAATAAGGGTAAAATAATCTTTTATATTTCACAACTAACACCTGATTAACACTATAACTTTAAAGGGTGTGGGTGTAATTTTCTAAAACTCAGGGTTGGTGCGCAATCTGACCATAGTTCAAGGGAAAGCCAACTAATTTATTCTTTTATTTTTACTCATTTGATCACGCAGATCTTTTTTTTTTTTTTGGGTAAGGCATCAAGATGAAGCAGCAAAGAGCTTATTTTTTTACGCCAGGGTGATTGTTAATGGTTCTTTGTGCAATACTCCACAAGTATTCCCATCTTTAGTTCCATGTCTCTCTTTTGTTCTGATACGAAGAAATTTTAGGTGAAGGGGGATTTTCTTCTTCTTGTTTACTAAAGGGCTGGGAGGGGCAGGCAATGGTGGTGGAGATGTAGAGAGTAGTAGAGTAGGGGTGGTGGTGGCAGGGTAGCGCTGGGCTGCTGGAGGGGAAATACAAGAGGAAAGGGGTGGGTATCAGGGTATCTAGGATTTTAAAATATCACGAGAAAATGAGAGGTGGAACTTGTATTTTCCCGGGGGAGCTGGGAATCAGAAAAGAAGTTTAAGGGTATGTTATTTAAAATTTTTGAATTTGAGGGGAGAAGTAAACATATAAAAATGATTATGTCATTCTGATTTTTATATTATTATGTGTTTTGTAATATTTTTTTTTATCGATATACAAACATAGCCTAAGACACGTGGTTCCTTTTACTGGGGTGTGTGTTTTTTGGGGGTGGAATCGAAGAATATCCACTTTCAAATTTCTCTCATTTTACCCCCGAGAGAGCCATAAAAGCTGCAAAATTGTGCCGCTCAAAGGTCAAGTTCAATTCAATTTCTCAGCGCTCAGTGGATAGAGTGGGAGAACAGAGGAGAATAGTAAAAGAAACCCTTTATGACCATGGAAGGTAAGACACTGAATCTATTGAATAATCTCGAGCAATGGCGAGAAACGCAAACCCAAGAAGACGAAGAAGAAATCCAAGATTCTCCTTCTCCATATCTTGGTTCTTCTTCTTCTTCCTCCGAGACTTACATGGTAGGCTTTGTCATTGTCCACATCGTCGGACTTCAATACTACACAGGAAGAATCAGCGGCAGGGAAATGGTGGGCCTGGTTCGGGAACCCCTAAACCCTTATGATAGCAATGCCATTAAAGTCCTCAACACACGAAGCATTCAAGTTGGTCACATTGACAGATCCTCTGCTGCCGTTCTTTCTCCTTTACTCGATGCTAATCTCATCACCATTGAAGGTATTGTTCCTAACAATCCTTCAAAGGCTGCTCAATATAAGCTTTCCTGCCAAATTCATATTTTTGCTCGGGTTGAAGCGTTCCCAACTGTTAAATCGGAGATCTCGCGAGGTGGGTTGTATTTGATTTCCGATGTTGATCCTTCTTTTGGCCTCTCTGAGTCTGTTATTGTTAAAGAGAAGAAAGAAAATAAAGAAATTACTAGTGTGGATGAGATATTTAAGTTGGTTGCAGAAGAGAACACCAAAGGTGTAAGGGAAGTATTGGAGCCGCCCAAGGAGATTATCAAGTCAGAACTGTTTCTGCATCAGAAGGAAGGGTTAGGGTGGTTGGTGCACAGGGAGAACTCACTTGACTTGCCACCATTTTGGAAGGAGAAAGATGGGCAATATGTTAATGTGTTGACGAACTATGAGACTAATAAGAGGCCAGAGCCAATGAGGGGTGGAATCTTTGCTGATGATATGGGATTAGGTAAGACCCTCACTTTACTTTCTTTAATTGCTACCAATAAACATAGCAACACTGTTCCTTATTCACTTGACACTAGCAGTGGAAGTAAATTGAACAATTTAGAAGTAGAGGAGGAAAAGGACGAGAAGTTGCCAGCTTCAGCTGGTAAGAGGTCTAAGAGGGGGAAATCTGGTTATAAGGTCGCAGCAGGTTTGCTTAAAAAATGGAAAGTGAATGACAACACTTTGGTTAACAGCGGAAAGGGACAGTTGAAGGTTGCAAAAGATGATGGTTCATGTGTTTTGGGTGCGAAAACGACTTTAATAGTTTGCCCTCCATCTGTATTTTCATCATGGATTACACAATTAGGGGAGCACACTGTTCCTGGGAGTTTTAACGTGTACATGTATCATGGGGAACGCACTAATGAAGCTGAAAAGCTTCGGAAGTTTGACATTGTGTTGACAACTTATAGTACACTGGCTATTGATGCCAAATTTGACTGGTCGCCTATAAAGCAGATAGAGTGGTGGCGAGTTATATTGGATGAAGCACATTTGATTAAAAATGTGGAAGCCAACCAGAGTGAAGCGGTCATTAATCTGAAGGCTAAGAGGAGATGGGTTGTCACTGGGACACCTATTCAAAATGGTTCCTCTGATTTGTTTTCTCTCATGGCATTCTTAAAGTTTCAGCCATTTTCAATCAAGAGCTATTGGCAAAGCTTGGTGCAACGCCCTCTAGATCAGGGAAATGAAAGTGGGCTTTCACGTTTGCAGGTAAGCTCATGTTTCACAGTTTTCCTTTTCTATTATTCAGAGACATTTCCCCTCTCTCCTTAAAAAGGTTGGATGATGATTCATGCTATATGTTTTATTCTGGGTGTACTGGTGTGGTTGTGGTCCTGGAATTTTGAATGGGTTCTTTCCCTTTTGCTTTTGGAATTTATAAGGTTTTTTCTTTTCATCCAAATGTTTCCTTCTTTTTGTAATGGATTCTTTGCCTTTTTCATTGAATGATGATTAGGAAATTTGCCAGACATGATGATTAGGAAAGTTTCCAAATTTGTGGTGATATGATTTATGGAAGATAATTTGTAAATGCCACTTAAATTACTTGCTAAGTATGTAATTTTCTAGTGGAATTTGATTTGAATACACAAAGAAAAACTGTCAAAGTGCGTTATGAACCCAATTTCATGCTAAATTAATGTACCAAAACTGTTTTTTCTTGGTTTGGGACACTCTGACTTTGTCATCTAAGATTTGTTCCAAACTTTATTTTTTTCTTTATGTTAACAACATGTATTTTTATTCAGACAACTGCTTCTGCTGCTCAATCAAAGACTCATAGGTCAGTGTTTGGTCTGAGTTGATCCTTGACCTGATTCTAATATAAAAATACAAATATGATAAAATGAGAAAAGTGGTTTAATTCTCCATCACTGCATCTGGCATAGTATGACCCACTGACTCCTGTCTGAGTAACATATACATCATCCTCTGTTAAACACTTGATACTTTCAGTTTATGGGATTATATGTTGAAATAGAGAGCCTATTCATCTTAATATTTTCTTCAGGCTTCGGCTGTGACTAACTGTTAGAACAAGGTACACAGTCTGCCATGTATGGGGCATTGTAACAGTTTTGAGTCAAAAGTCATGACACAAATTATTCAGTTATCTGCTGATGATATAAACACATTAAGAGATAAAATTACAACTGTTATGTGCACATATATGAGCTGCTCAAGTCTGATGCAGATTGGCACTGTGAAATAATGGAAGCTAGGTTTTAGGTACCTGGTCTGTGTTGGCTTGATTAGAGGAATCAAATTTGGCTCGGCTGAGTCTGATCCACTCAAATCCTGGGGTTTTCCTTCCAACTAGGCCAATAGGTCAAACTCAGGTCAAATCAGCCTAGCCAACTTGAGATGCCAATTCTGCTTCTCTTGCATTTTAAATCCTTGACTGTAACTTTTAAATTTCTTTTTGTTATCTTTTCATTCTTCTCCCTTTCCTGATCAAGATGTAATTGTGCAAATGTAACCAGAACTCTTGAAGAGGTTCTCTGAAACAGTTTCCTGATTGAACTTGAGGTTCTCATTTAAAACCGAACTTTTGTTTCGTTATGCCTTCTTTAACATTTTAGCTCTCTTCTTCTAAGGTTACCATTACCGAAATAAAGAAATAGAGACAAAGGTTTTCATGACTGGAGCTTTGATAGGCCTAACATGATAAGTGGTTTGGCTTAAGCCACATGGAAGACTTTATCGCCTGCGCTATAGTTGAATGATAGTGGACCCTCTGCCTTTGCCACATTTAAATTTAATGGCCCACCTCAACTGTGAGCCTGTTGTAACAGTTTCAGATCTAGAACAATGAATAATAATGAGTAGAACTGTAGAGAAGGAGAAGAAGAAAAGAAGAGATTAGGGCAGCAAAAAGAGTCTTACTGATTGGAGAGGGTCGAATGAATCATCAATTGGTAGCTGTATAATTATAATAAAAAATAAGCTGAATGACACATAGATCATCACTTAATGCATCACACATGTGTACCCCTACCTATTGTACCATGCACATGACTTAATGAACTATGCCGCAAGGGTATGACAGTATCCCCCTGCGATACAACATAATAAGCTACGTAACACTTCCTCTCAAGCTGGATCATTTATATCACACATGCCCAGCTTGGTGCATCCATCAAGAAAAACAGGTTGAAATTGTGGCTTAGTAAACATATCACTCAGGTGATTCCCATAACTGATGAACGGAGTAGAAATCAGTTTTCTAGTTACCACATTCCTCAAAAAATGACAATCTACCTCAACATGTTGAGTCCAGTCATGGAAAACAAGATTGCTGGAAATATAAATAGCTGCCTGGTTCCCCCTTTGGCTCCTCTTCTTGGCTCCTCTTTTCTTGGAGAGAAAATCATTTGGTCTACTTCCCTCTCTGGCAAATTCAGCTCTTCCTCTGCTTGGAATTTCATCCGCTCTCCCCTTCCTTGGGTGCTCTAGCATAAAGTGGTATGGTTTAAAGGTCTCATCCCCGAAAACAGATTCATTGTTTGGAGAGCTCTCTCTAATTTCCTTGCTACCCAATCCTTCCTTTGATTCCATCACATTGCTGTCCCGCCCTTCTGCTGTCTTTGCTGGAATAGCATAGAAGATTCCAACCACCTCTTCTTCAGCTGTCCGCTTCTATCTAGAGAAAAGTCCTCGGCCTTTGCTGGCCTGGTAGGTGATGCCCCTTGCCTCTGTGTAGAGAATGGATTCGGATAGAAATGACATTTGTCGACTCTTTGATCTATGACATTATTGGGAAGCTTGTCTTCCACGCCACCATTAACCACCTATGGATGGAGAGAAATCTTCGAAGATGGACTTCCAACTCTTGCTCTTTTGACAAGATTTGGAAAGCCATCTTCTTTGAGGTTGGTTCTAAGCTTAGGCTGCTTAACCACCGCCCGGTCCCCGACTCCCCAAGGAACATTCCTATTGTTGTGTCCCGGGGTCTTCCTTCCTCTTCTCCCCCCAGGGTTTTGCCGCCCTTTTTGTGGCTCTTTTTTTTTTTTTTTTTTTTTTTTTGCCCTTGGGCTTGTGTATTCTTCCTTTCCTTCCTTTTGGTAATGAATTATTTATTCACTTAAAAAAAAAACTGTCTGATTATCACAAAACAAATCAATAGGGTTAGTAATAGGAAACCCAAGCTCTTGAAGGAAAGAATTTACCCACATCAATTTAGCTGTAGCATGAGCGATATCTCCATACTCAACTTCAACATTAGACCTCATAACATTGGCCTGTTTCTTACTCTTCCAAGTAACAAGATATCCATCAACAATAAAGGTACAATATCCAACAGCAGATCTCTTAACAACTTCAATACATAAACTAACTAATAACTCTAATTGCAAAAGAAATATTTGGCTTGGTTGTAATGAGGTAAAAAAGATTTCCAGGAAGCATCCTGTAGTGATGCTCATTTGTAAGCTTCTCATCATCATTAGCCCCAAATTCTGATGTGGATCTATAGGTGTATAAATAGGTTTGGATGTTAACATTGCAGTCTCAGACTAAAAATCAAGCATATACTTTCTCTGAGAGAGACTAATGCCTTTACTATTCCTCACAACCTCAATCCCCAGAAAATACCTAAGGACACCTAAGCTTTCATTTGAAAATGTTGCTGTAAATAAGATTTAACTTCATCAATGCCAGAAGAATCATTTCCAGAATAATAATATCGTTAATATATACAACCAACTCTACCACCATGGAATCACAGTCACAAACAAACACTAAATGATCCAAGTAACAGTGAGTAAATCCACACCGAGTAACAACCATACTGAATTTATCAAACCAGACTCTAGGAGAATGCTTCGGACCATAAATTGCTTGAGTTTGCAAACTTTAACTCCTATTTGTTTGGGCTTATTATGGATGAATTAACCAGAGATATTCAAGAGGATTTTTCTTAATGTATGTTTTTTACTGATGATGTTGTTTTATTGGGTAAGACAAAAGCAAGGATTAACGCCAAGTTAGAGCTATGGAGATCAGCCTTAGAATCAAAAGATTTTAAGATAAGGAGAACAAAGACGAAGTATATGGTGTATAACTTTAGTTACATAAGGACGGATAATGAGGTGGTGAAAATAGATGAGAGGGAGGTTCCGCAAAAGTGATTATTTTAGGTGTTTGGGTTCAATTATAAGTAAAGAAGGTGATTTAGAGGATGATGTTTCACTATTGAAATAGGGCAGATGAAGTGGAGAGTTGCGTTGAGAATGTTGTGTGATTGTTTTATTCCTTTAAAACTTAAGGAAAAATTTATAGGATAGTCATACAACCGACTATGATGTATGGTGTGGAATGTTGGGTAGTTAAGAAGCATCATGTAGATAAACTCAGTATAGTGGAGATGAGGATGTTAAGATGGATGAGTGAAAAAACTAGGAAGGATAAAGTAAGAAATGATCATATTAGAGCTGGTTTGGTGATGCAGGACAGGTTTGGGAAGCCTAATACAAGTCTTCCTTTGCTGTCCCGTTGCCTCCTTGCTGTATATTGATGAATCCCCGTTGTGTTTGAGGCTAGAATTTAAGATAAAAGTAGGAAAATTGGGACTAGTAGAAAAGGAATAGGGGAGAGGAAGAGGGTGGTAGCATAGGAGGGAAGAGTTGAAGAGAGAGGAGGCTTGGCTACACACCATCTTGGATTCACTCCAAGGTTTGCAGGAATCACTCATACTGTAGAGAATAGGAGAAATCTCCAAGTTTCAACATCATCTTCCTTGTCTTCCATTTCAAAATACAACATTTTTAAACCCTAAAATGAATAAAAGAGAGAAATAACTCCCTAATAACTACTTTCACTGCAGTAACTTCTCCTAATAGGTACTTCTCCAGCAATAACTCCCTTATAACATTAATACATAACAATTTTGACACTAAATAAATTAAAATACAACAAAATAAAACAAGCTACACAAAAGTAAATAGGAATATGGATCAACACAAGAGACATCTAGCCACAATGAAGTGATATGTTGTTTTGTACGTCTGCGCCTCCTTTGATACTAAATCTCTGGATAATGTCCTCATTAATTCTCCTCAGTGGGAAGAACTCGCCTTCAGTGAAATAGACTCTTATATTCCTCTAGAAAATCTGGATTAAAGCATTGAAGTTCATCCTTGGTGATCCATGTGCATTCTGGATTAGAATCTTGTATGAACCAACACTTCTTGCATGCAACTTCTTCCATGTACTCTTTAGAATCTGGCTTTGATACCAAATTGTTGTAATATAGGTTTGGGAAATCTAATACAAGTCTTTGCTATCCTGCTGCCTCTTTGCTATTAATTGATGAATTTCTATTGTGTTTGAGGCTATATTTTAAGACAAAAGTAGGAAAATTGGGACTAGTAGAAAAGGAATAGGGGAGAGGAAGAGGGTGGTGGCAAAAGAGGGAAGAGTTAGCTAAGTGAGAGGGCGCTTGGCTTCACACTATCTTGGATTCACTCTAAGGTTTGCAGGAATCACTCATACTGTAGAGACTGGGGAAATCTTCAAGTTTCAACATCATCTTCCTTGTCTACATTTCAAAATACAATCTTTTAAAATCCAAAATGAAAAAAGAGAAATAACTCCCTAATAACTACTTTTCCAGCATTAACTACTCCTAATAACTACTCTAGCAGTAACTCCCTTACAACATTAGTACCAAGGTTTAAGATCTCGATCTTGCCCCTAATCTCACTAAGCCAAAAAAAAACAAGATTTTCCCCAGTCGACTCAGTGGTTGGTTTCGATGGCCATATGATCTTTGTAGCGCTTCAGAAACTTGCTATCTACCCTATTTTAGGCCTTCTGAACAGTGGAAACATCGGTTTTTTAAATCAAGCCTAAAAAAGTACTTTGACTTTGTACCCTATTGATGCGGATCCGGATCCCAAGGACTGAAATCGTTCGCTTAGGGCCCACAAGAATGACTAAAAACTCAATGTAATGGTTGAGGGGTATTTTTGTAATTTTAGAAACAATTTAAGAGCTTAAAAGAGAGGAAAATAAATAGTAGGGTCAAACTGGAATAGAAAAATAAAAGAGGGGAGCATTCTGGAATTACTAAAGTAAGGAGGATTTATTAGAGCACAATTTCTTGAACAAAGGGGTTTTCTATAATTAAAAATGGCTGTCCTTACTTGTGATTTTAGGAAACCAGTCTTTCTTCCTCCCTAGGTCACGATAGAACTATGAACCAGCGGCAATAGGAGAAGGCTTACGATGGAGAAGTTTGTCACCACAACTTGAATCACTTCCAGATTTCAGTCGAACCTTCTTCCCTTCTGAAGGTATGAAGATCAATAGTAGTCTACCCCAAAGGTGAAGCAACAACTGAGAACCTGTGACACAAACCTGCTACTGGCGGTGACCTGCAGAACCAGCGATGATTCCTTGTGGGTTCTCACAGCAGAGGACTTTGGAGCTGGAGCTTGAGGAGTTATGTCGCCCAAGAGGAAGGAACTTACACTCAAAGTCTCAGCCCCACCAGGTCAAGCACCAAGGAGTTCGATCCACTAATCTGAGGTTGGATTTATCGCCCAGAACAGGGGATCGACCAACGATAGAGAGAATGAATAGTAGGAGAAAAAAGAATGGAGGGAAAAGAAAAGAAAGTCAGGGGAGGGGAGAACAACTCACGGCAGCCATGCTTTCATACCAAAATTCCTATTCTTCAAACTTCAAATTCTAAAACTGAAATTTCTCCATCGATTACATGTCCAATATAAGAAAAAAATCAAAAAATTAACGGCAACTAACTTAAAATGGAAACTAATCTAAAATTAAAAACTAATTTCAAAGAAATTGTTTCTAAAACAAAAGAAAATCAAATCAAAAGATTTTTTTTCCTAAGTCCATTGTGCAACTGCATCAGCTCTCTCGGTCTTAAAAGAACTTGACTCCGTCGAGTTAGGTCGTGCTCCCAAGATTCCCTTGTAAATCGCTCGCCGATGAGGTGGCACATATCTCGAAACAAAAGGGAACATAACTCCAAGAGGAGGGAGAGTAGGCTGACATGTCACTAGAGCAAGAGTCAGTCGACGACGTGGCATGTCTGATAATGCATGTGGCCTCATTAAGTACATACGACCTCCTTGCTTCACCTTGATGGTGTTTTGTGCGCCATCGTAGAGAATGCCTGCATGTCGTTGCCAAGGTAGCCCTAGAAGAATGTCACAGTGAGCCAATGGGGTGACCAAGCAGGTGACATAGTACTGTAACGGCCCAAACTGTAGGTGCACTCGAACAACTGCAGTGGCCTCTTCTCGAGCTGTGGGTCCAAAACATCGCGCGTGAATCTTCTTGAAAAGCTGCTTCTGTGGAAGGTTGTGTGCTTGAACAAATTCAGTAGATATAAAATTTGCTTCTGCCCTAGTATCAACAACTGCATGAACATCAGTAAGGTCGGAGCCGTGCAGGAGAGTAACCTTTTGTCTGAAGAGAGGAGCCTTATCAACTAGTCTATTTGAAAAGGATGAAAGGCTAGCTGAATGAACTTCTACATCCTCATCTTCGTCATCGACAATATCATCGTCCTCGAGGGGATAAGGATATAAATGAGATTCATCTTCACTCTTCTCTGTCGGCTGCTTCTCTGTTACGTTCACAGAACGAGTCCTGTTGGGACACTTGTTGGAATAGTGACCCTTCTCGCCATAACTATGGCATATGATATTCTTCACCCCAACACTATCCTTGTTGAACTCTGACCTTTTCTCTTCAACTCTGCGAGCTTCAAGCTTCTTTTCCTCCATACACGGTGGAGGTCTATAAATTGAAGAAGTCTTGAGCATACCCTTCCAATAAATGGACTTCTCTTCAGCTGTCTTGGCATGAGCCGCTGCCACATCAACATACCTGAAATCAGTGTTATCCAACTCAAGTCAAATCTCAGTACTTAACCCACTGATATATCGCATCACCCGTTGCTGGTATGTTTCTTGAAGTCGACACCTTGAAGACAGTTTATGGAATTCAAGGGTGTAGGAATCCACATCCTTGTTACCTTGTTGCAAGTTAAGTAATTTATGGAACATTACCTTTTCATAATTAAGAGGAACAAATTTTTCAGTCAGGATCTGCTTCATGACCTCCCAATTGGTAACGGGTCCAAGTCTTCTGACAAACCTTGCATGTAGTACATCATCCCACCATGAACATGCATACCCAATAAACTTGGTGATGATGAGTTCACACTTCTTCACGTCTGGAAGAGACTTATACGCAAAAATTCTCTCCACTTTGGTAAGCCAGTCAAGAAATTCCTCAGGTCCCTTTTCACCACTGAACTCGGGAACCTCAACTTTGATGCCATAATCTCTGTCAGAAAATTTCCGGGTAACATCTTGGGGAACAACTGGATCAAGTTGCTGCCTCTGAGGTCTATCTTCGATCCGTAAAGTGTTGAGCTGAGGAGGTAATGTAGAGGATCCTTCTTCAGCTCGCTTGTCGAACCTCTTCATAAAGGCAGTCATCTCTTCCATAAACTTGTCAAACTTGGCTTCAGTCCTCTCAAGCCTAGCATCAGTATTCTGTTGGTTCTCGGCTAACTCGCGATACAATTTGTTCAACTCAGCATTGGTAACGTTACCTGTCATGGTTAGGGAGGTGCCGAAAATTTTGTTCTGATACCACTTGATGTGGATCCGGATCCCAAGGACTGAAATCGGATCGTTTAGGGCCCACAAGAATGACTAAAAACTCAATGTAATGGTTGAGGGGTATTCTTTTAATTTCAGAAACAATTTAAGAGCTTAAAAGAGAGGAAAATAAATAGTAGGGTCAAACTGGAATAGAAAAATAAAAGAGAGGAGCATTCTGGAATTACTAAAGAAAGGAGGATTTATTAGAACACAATTTCCTGAACAAAGGGGTTTTCTATAATTAAAAATGGCTGTCCTTACTTTGATTTTAGGAAACCAGTCTTTCTTCCTCCCTAGGTCACGATAGAACTATGAACCAGCGGCAATAGGAGAAGGCTTGCGATGGAGAAGTTTGTCACCACAGCTTGAATCACTTCCAGATTTCAGTCGAACCTTCTTCCCTTCTGAAGGTATGAAGATCAATAGTAGTCTACTTAGGTGTGTTTCCAAAAGAAGGCACCTAATGGTCTCAAACAATCACCAAAGGCTTGGTTTGAGAGGTTCAGGCAGGCCATTCTGAAATGGATATTCCCAGAGTCAAGCAGACCACACATTATTTACCCGGTGAGGTAGTGGTACCATCATAGTAATTGATTATTTATGTTGATGATATCGTGGTGACTGGAGATGACCATGATGAAATAGCTGCTTTGAGAGCCTATTTGGCCAAAGAATTTAAGATAAAGGATCTAGGAAACTTGAAGTATTTCTTGGGAATTGAAGTGTCGAGATCTAAAAAGGGAATCAACATATGCCAAAGAAAATTTGTGCAAGACCTTTTGAAAGAAACAAGGATGTTGGGTTGTAAATCGGCAAGCTTTCCTATTAAGCAGAATTATAAGCTTGGAGAAGACTGTGGTCCTTCACTTGTTGATGCAGAGAAACACTAGAGGCTAGTGGGGAAGTTGATCTATTTGTCTCTGACTCGTCCAGACATTACTTATGCAGTGGGAGTAATGAGCCATCTTATGCATGCACCTAAGAATGGGCACTTGGGTGTTGTGTACCGCATCCTCAGATGCTTAAAGTCCTCTTCGGGAAAAAGACTTTTGTATGCCAAGAACAATCACTTGGGGATGGAAGGTTACTTCGATGCTGATTGAGCTGGATCTATCTTTGACAAACGATCTACATCGAGTTATCGTACATTTGTGGATGGTAACTTAGTTACATAGAGGAGCAAGAAACAGACTGTTGTAGCCAGATCTAGTACAAAGGCTGAATATAGGCCAATGGCTCATGGAGTTTGTGAACTCATTTGGTTGCGTCAGTTGGTTCTTGAGATAGGGTATGACACTAGAGGACCTACGAATCTACTGTGACAACAAAGCAGTTATAAGCATTCGCCCATAACCTAGTGCAGCATGATATAACAAAGCACATTAAAGTGGAATGGCATTTCATCAAATAGAAGATTGACTTTGGCAACATTTGCACACCTTTTGTGAAGACATGTGATCAATTGGCCAACATCTTCACTAAAGGACTCATTGCTTACCAGTTCAGTACCTTCTTATGCAAGCTAGGAATATATGACATTTATTATACAACTTAAGGAAGAGTGTTGGAGTTTATGTAATAGGTTACGTAAGGAACTCTCTTTATATTAAGTTGTCCTAAGTTGTATTTTCCTTTTTTCCTCTTTTACCTCCCGTGGGAGGACTATGTACTTTCCCTAAGGTAATACTTTGAACCTAATATAGGTGGGAGGAGAAAAATGCTCTCCCACAATTTGCACTCTTCATTCTCTTTCTCTTCTCAACTCCTCTGCTTCTTCTTCCTTCATCTCCTCTTCTTCTCCCTCATTTTAACCCTAATCTTTTTGATTTCCAATTGATGCACGTCCTACAGAGGAAAGGAGGAGGAAGAATCAAAATGCAAGGGGATTTACCTTTCAAGAGAACTCAAAGTGTGAGGGGAGGCATGACCTCATCCCCACCCCTAAGACAACATGGTGATCCTATAGAGGTCCTTCAGCAGGATCCTTTGATATATAGACGCCAGGATACAAGACAAAGAACCATAAAGCAAGTATGGGGTATATGAAAACAACAGCTTGGTGATGCAATGTCAAATGGTTTTTCTATAATATCACCACAGCTAATGTTGCACGAGGAACATATTACTATTCCATGATTGGCATTGCGGGGAGGGTTGGTCTAGGAACAAAGGGGCCCATTCCTTATGAAATGATGAATGTTTATTTGCCTAATCAAAAGGAGTTGGATAAGTATATTGGTATTGATGCAGATATGCACCCGTGGAACGACCTATACCCATCTGGGTATCCAACTAGAGATGAACCAGACCCATATTGGTCCTTGGTCTAGTAGGTTTTTATTTGGGATTATTACGTAATCTTTTATTTCAAGTAGGATACGTAGGAGATAGTAGTTTCTTATTTAGAGTTGGTTTAGGATTTCTTTTCCTTTTGAGTTAGTTTCCTTTTAGGATTTCTTTCCATGTTAGAGTTTTTCAATTTCCTATTTATATGCTTGTAATCGATTGAGAAAGATTGAAGAATATATGAATAGAGTATTTGTGAAGCCTGCGGGCGTGCGTGAGTGGTTCTCCTCCCCCCCCCCTTCCCCTTTTTCTCAGTGCGATTTCTCCCTCTCCCCTGCAACTCTGAGACCCCTCTCAAGGATTTCTTCCCTACCCCTAGCAGCCCTCCATCAGTTTGTTTTGTCCTTCACTGCATGCATATGACACAACTTGGAAGTTGTAAGGAGAGGAAAAATGCTTAGTTTTTAGCTTTGGGAGGTGGGTGTTTGAAATTGAGTTTTTAGCTCATTTCCTGTCTGTGGTGCAATCTGTCATAGCTTACCATCTATGTCTGGGCTTTTGGGTTGGTTTGGTTTATCCAAATCCACCTAAGCCCAATCTTGTGAACACTTGTGTTTCATTTTGATTTTCTGGGTATTGTGCTGCATGGCTTAGATATAATTAGTTTAGGAACACAATGTGTGCCCATTTATGCAACCTTTATAAAACAACTGGTTACAGATGTGTCAACACAATCTTGTAATTGTTTTATAAAGTATGTTTGCCTAGATCAGACAGTTTCTATATATTTAATATATCTCATACAATTTGTAGTTATATATCTAATAGCATTGTTCAACCAAGCGAAGCTTGACCTAGCTTGCTTTCACTCAGTTTGAGTAAAAATCTCAGGCATTGGCTTGTGAGCTGCATGGTTAGTTTGGGGTTGACTCAAGTGAAGCGGAGCAGCTGGAGCTCACAGAAAGGCTGAGTTGTCAGCTTGTCAATAGCTAATAACCTTATCTGCAGCACTCTAGACTTTTTTTTTTGGAAAGCGAGTTGATTATTACTGCTTGATCGTGGATTGGGATAGAGTGAAATGTTAGTAAAAGCCATCCAGAATTGTATTTCTTTCAAGATTTTCAAAAAAAGAGAGCCTCCAAGCAACTTTTTAAAAGTTTGGTTCAGAATTTTCTTGAGTCATCTTCAATCACAATCTTGTGTACTCCCAAGATTTTCAGCAAATTTTGATCATTGATAAATTGTGTAAAAAAAAAAAAAAAAAAAAAACATTCCCTCTTTGTTCAATGGGAGTTAAAAGATAAAATGTAGCTTGGGAGGTTACAGATGTGCCATCATAATCTCTGAAAGGCCATTGGTATTTTAAAATTCTTGTTTCAAGTCATAGGCATATGTGAAACTAATTCATTCCTATGCCAGTGCTCTTCCTGTGATATACTGTCTTTCTTCTTAACTTGATTGACCAGCTATGGTCACTAATTTCTGACTTTTCTTATTAATTATTTCAGATCTTAATGTCAACCATTTCCTTGCGAAGAACAAAGGACAAGAATTTGATTGAATTGCCATCTAAAACTTTTGAGACCTGTTTTGTGGAGCTTTCTCCTGAAGAACGTGAACACTATAACCAGATGGAAGCTGTTGCCAAGAGAGTGGTCAAAGAGTATATCCGCATTAATAGTGTCACGCGTAACTATTCAACTGTACTCAGTATTATTTTACGACTTCGTCAAATCTGTGTTGATGTGGCTCTGTGTCCTGATATGAACTCTTTGCTTCTGTCTAACAGCATTGAAGGTAATGTACTTACAATCAGCATCCTTTCACTTAGTTCATTAAAAGCTTCCATGCATTTTCCCATCAGTGAGATGTTTATTTGTGCTTATTATCTTCTATTTTGTCTCTAGAAACTGCAATCAGTTGGTATTTAAGATCTTATCCATGTTGCTATTCGTTGGAATTTTGATAAGAAACAAAATATGTAATTTTCATCTCAAGATAGTGTCTAAGCATGACTTTATATAGAGTTGACTCATGAATGGTGAATCTGGATTTGTCTATTTGAACCCATTTAGTTGAGAAGGCTTAGTTGAGTAGAGAGTGTCTAAATTTTTTTTTTGCTTTAGAATTTAAGGATTGCTAAAGAAACTTTTTGTACATGTTCCTTGAAGTTTAGTTGCTTTTCCATGATGTAAGGAATACTCGCATTGGTACCTCGCTGTTGTGAAATTTGATAAAAACTAGAAAAGCCAGTCTCAGATAGGTACTTTTCTTTTATGTAGTCAAGGCAAGTGCTTTGGGCTGCGAAGATATTCAGTTTGAGCACTTTTCGACTCAAGTGCATGAGACCTTTCATAATTGGAGTATAGTTTCACTTTTTTTTTTTGATGAGATGATGTCTCCAATGCTTTTAATATTTGAACTGTTGTGTACAGTTCCAAGTCATAAGTAGAGTACCAATTCTTTGCATCATTCAATTTCTCACTGTAGAAAGTGTTGATTTAGGGAAATTATGACCTGTATCTCTAACTTGACACAAGCTCTCTTTATTTATAATGAAATAAAACTTTAAAGGCTTCAGAGCCCATTTGGTTACAACCATAACATACCATAGAACCCATTATTACAGCACTCCCCCTCAAGTTGTTGCATGGATATCACACATGCTTAACTTGCACAAGATAGAATGAAAAACTTTACTATGAAATCCCGTTGTAAGAATATCTGCTAACTGATCTTCACTTTTCACAAAAGGGATGCCTGAGTCCTTGCTCCAACTTCTCCTTGATAAAACAATCTCAACATGTTTAGTATGATCATGTTAAATAGGATTATGTGCAATGCTGATGGCTGACTTATTGTCACAATATAACAGCATCAGCAATTGAATAGACATGCCTAGGTCTTGAAGAGGACCTCAAAGCCAAAGAAACTCATAAATACCATGCGCCATTGCCCAAAATTGAGCTTCTGCACTAGACTTGGCCACAACAGCCTGCTTCTTACCATGCCATGTAACCATGTTACCACCAACAAACGTACAATAGCCAATAGTGGAACGACGATCATTTGGAGAAACTGCCCACTTGGTATCAATATACGCCTCGAACCTCATGTGATTAGAAGGGGAGAATAAGATGCCATTCCTTGGAGCTGAATTCAAGTAACGAAGAATACGAAACACTGCTTCTATATGAGAGGAGTAAGGATCATGCATATACTGACTTATAAGGCTAATTGCATGAGCTAACAAAAAGGTATTAGATTAAGGTTTCTCATAAAGAGCCTTGACAAGTTCGAGGATGACATTGGTTTCTATGAAGAAGAAAGATCAAGGTGCAAGATCAACCCAATCTTCAATGATCAACAACAACAACATTGGAGAAGTCATATAAAGACACCTTAAAGCATGTGATCAAGTTGAGTAGAAGATCAAGATGAAAGTTTCTCCTTCAACCGAGAAAGTTGATGGAGATATCAAGATTTAGAGCAACCAAGTTTGGACTAGGCAAAACAGAAAGGTAGAATAGTTGTTTGCAAATCATTTCAATGAATCATATAGAACTCTTGAGTGTTCCTATAGGCCATAGAGGATCCAAGAGAATTTGTGCCTATGCTATCTTATAGGTAAAGAATGGCTTGCATGAATTTCTTCGAACCCTAGAAGAAAGACATGTTTGAGGGAGTATGTTTTTTTTCTGGGTCGAATTTGAGGGATTATGTAGAATATATCTATGTATTGATTTGATTTAATCTAAAGCTGAACCCTTTTCACTAAACCTGTCTAGACCAAGTATTTTGAGATCACTAGTTTACAAGCAATTTTTGACCTCATAAGTCTCAAGTGTTTGTCACAACACCAGTATGGAAGATCATAGAAGTTTTTGAGGAGCCGAAAATCACTCTTAGGATTAGTAATCTAGAGCTTATCTACCGGCACAATGATTAAATTCATTAAGAGATTTTGAATTCAAATTTGTGTGCATTGGATGTACGTTTTCTCTCTTAAATGATTTTGTTGAAACAAATTTATTAATCATTAATTAAAGAACTTTAATGATTGGTTAATAGTTTCCAAATTGAGTATCATTCAATTTGGTCTTAATTGAAAGAAGAAGGGTCTGAAAGAGACCATTGAGATAGTGTTGAATTCAATGGAATTTCCCTTACTGGCTGGATACTCTTATTCCTCTCGACTCAAGGGTAGGTAGCTACCTCAACAAGCAGTTTTGTTAGTTATGTTGGGTCGCCTCTCTCTCACCTTGTTTTGTTGTTCACGTGATGCTTTCCCCTGATTGGTGGTTTGGGGGGGGGGGCAGTGGGGCTCTGGGGAACTACCACCATTGTTACCCCCCCTCCCCAATCTATGTTTGGGTGCTTTCATCTTTAGGATTCCCTCTGGTGTGAACTAGAGATGGAAGACTATTGATATTAGGAATTGTTAGTAAATAACTATGCATATACCTAAGATTATATGTTTTGGATATATATTTATGGATTTAGGAAAAATCTATTTATATACATATCATTTTGTGAATTATTATATAGATCTTAAATATATGTCCTGATTGGTAAAAGTAGGACAATTTGTGTGTATATATATATGTATTATTATATATGCTACTATCTTTGATCAACTTAGGACATTAGTTTAAGAGCTCAGTCAACTGAAGTCTGCTACGGATGACTAAACATCTAAAACATTTGATGTTGTTTGTTTGAGTAATTGATGATTTTGAAACATAGTTGTCAAGGCGTCTAAGAGGTTTTTGTAGGGGTCAAGGCGACTATTTCCTTAGTGTAAGGCTCTAGCCTGGATAGTTTGGCACTTGGTGATACTTATTTATGCCAAATATCATTATTTGTTATTTCATTTACTTAAGATATCATTCATAAATGAGCAAACAACCCCTATTTGAATCCAAGAAAAATAATTTGAAAACCAAATTCCAAAAGGATGAAAAATCAAACACCCAATTCAAAAAAAGAAAAAAGGATCTTTGGTTGTAAGGGCAATATTCTACTTTCAAATGCTAGGAATCTGAAATTTCTATAAATCTTATCATAGTAAAACATTGCTAAAATCCGAAAGTGTGGTAAAATAATTTTTTGTTGTGATGCCCATAGTTGTCACGGCGCCTAGGCATTGGAGAGGGTAGAAAAATAAGGCAACACCAAGCAGGCAACCAAGGTGCCTGGACAGCAAGGTGTCGCCTAGGCAACACAATATTCACACACTTTAAAATAAGTTTGATTGGAATATAACTTTGTCACGATGCCTAGGCATTGGATTTATTGGAAATTTGATTCCGTGCTCTGTCTAATACAAAAAGTTTCATGTAAAAATAAAATCATTTGAATAGTCAACTTTATTATAGAACTAGAACATTTCTCTTAATGTTGATTTTTGATGACTTGGGATATATGTAACGTACTAAATAATGTTAGAAAAGAGGGAAAATAAATGATAACACTTGGGTGCCTAGGTCACCTAAGCACTTAGGCACCCCTCCACCGCCTTGGATTGCCTTGCTACCTTGACAACTATGTTTTGAAATTCAAATATCAAATGATTAATAAGTTTGTTATAGTGTTTAATGAACTTGAGGTTCAAATTTTGGTTCATTAATCATGAATTAATTAGAATAGATTTCCTAGGAATGGATGCTAACTAAGTCATTAGTGACTCATTAATAAGATATTAGTGAAGTACAACAAATCATAGTTCTCAAGGTGTCGCTTAGGCGTCTAAGTGGCCTACTTGGGGTTTGGGCGATTGCTCCCTTACTGCAAGGCACAACACTTATTTATATAAAATGTCATTTAAGTAAATGTTATTATATTTACTAAAGATATAATTCATAAATAAGAAAATACCCCTACTTGAACCCAATAAAATTAATTTAAAAATCAAATTCGAAAAGGATAAAAAGTTAATCCTCCAGTCAATAGAAAAAAAAACTAGATTTTTTGTTGTAGGGTGGTTTTTAACTTTCAAATGCTTGGGTTTGTCTCAATCTTGAAAATTTTGTAAATCTTATCATATGATAAAACATTGTTGAAAACCAAACTTGCAGTAAAATAATATTTTGTTTTGATGTTAATAAAATTATTTTCATTCAGAAGATTTTAACAATATTCGCGCATTTTAAAATAAGTTTGATTGGAACATAAATTTTTCATTACCACTTAGATTTAAGAGTTCTTAGACTTGTTAGAATGCTAGTTCGGTGCTCTACCTAATACAAAAGGTCTCATGTAAAAATAAAATCATTTGAACAGTCAAACTTATTAGAGAAGAATGACATTTCTCTAAATGTTGATTTTGGATGACTTAATTTGACTTAATGTTGATTTTGATGACTTGATATGGCTTAATGTTGATTTTTGATGACTTTATGTAGCCTAGTGTTGATTTTCGGTAATACATGGGATATGTAGTATATTAAATAATGTTAAAAAAGAGGGAAAATAAAAAATAACACTTGGGCGACTTAAGCGCCTTGTCGCCTAAGCGTTTAGACAGCCCTCCACCTCCTTTGTTCGCCTTGGCGCTGTGATAACTATGCAAAAAATTAGGATTTTAAATTTTGAATGTTTTAAAACATAAGAGATAAGTAACAAACATTAAAAAAATTTGATCATAATTAACAAACGCTGATTAGTTCACAAGAGATTCGTGGACTTAGAATTCAAATTTGGATCATAATTTTTTTCTTTTTTTTTTCGGGTAGCTAATTTGGATCATTAAACTAAAACTTGAGATTCAAGAAACTAAGCATTATAAGCTTTTGATCATAAGAATTTCCCCCGATTTACTCTCTTCCTTTGTAGTTTGTTTTGAAATTTATTACTCATTCAAAGTGGGAAGTGGGTAATTAATGAGAAGCACCACTAATTTCCTATCCATTAGAAGTCAAGATTTAGGCATATCTTAGGTTCAGAGAATCTCTTTAAGTCTATTATGGACTTCTGTCTACAAATAGGAGTACCATTAAGTCAATATGTGACTTGATGACAGTTTAACAACTCATTTTACCCGCTTCAACATATAATAGGTGTGACATGTCTAACAACTCATCAAGGGGTAAGAAACCAAGTGAATTGTGGTGGTGTCTAATAACTCATTATACTAATTGGTCAACAAGGTAAATTGAAAGTGAATTGGTATGATGTAGTGTAATGACCATTGATATAGATCAAGCTGTCAAAAAGAGAATTCAATGCTGGCCCAATTCTGGTTCAGTTTCGTACATCGAACCAGCCTTATTTTTCTCCAATCGGATCAGCCAACCTGCTGTTACTGGTCACGCAGGTACTGTTCATGTGAACAGTACCTTGGGGTCCAATATTGACAGCTGGTTTGGGAACGATGCTGCCAGCACTTGTTAGGATATTAGATATTAGTTTCTATTTTTATTTCTTTGGTTTATCTTGGCAAGTAAGCTTTGTAACTTAGGAAGATTTGTTTCCTTTTTTAGTTAGTTTCTATTTTCTTAGTGAGCTAGTTAGTTTCCTATTTTGTTGGTCAAAAGAAGTTTCTATTTTGTAACTTAGCTTAGTTTCCTTTTTATAATTAGTTGTTAGTTTCTAATTTGCTCTTACTTGGTTAGCAAGTTAGAAGTTAAATTAAAAGGTTTTATTTTAGCTTTAGTTTCCTTTTTTATTATGTCTTTGTGTCCAAGCAATAGAAGGCTATTTAAAGCCCATCAATTATAATGAGAAGACAGATTTGAGTTAAAGAAAAAAAGATGGCTTATGCTGTTGTGCTGTGGGATGCAGTTAGGTGAGATGCCTAAACCTGAGGGTGAGATGCCTATTCACTAGTTCTTCTTCCCCCTTCTCAACCCTCCATCGAATTCTCTTTCTTTTCTTATTTCCCTTTTATTTGTTTGTTGTGAGAGAGTGCTTGAGAGCTAGAACCAAGCCTATTGGAGGACATATTCTCTATTTGAAGAGTTGAAAGAGACCAATGCTGCCCAATCTAATGCTCAACCCACGGTGAATGAAAATAATAATGCACCAAGAAGGTTTACAGTTCCCGTTCAAAGGAATGTACCAGCCCGTATGTATGGTGGAGGTGAAGGGTTTGATGAACATGATGGACCCCAATTTCCCCATGACGACACTCATAAGGTGAAGTTGGACTTGAAGGAATATAATGGAAAACATGACCCTCTTTATTTCCATGATTGGCGGAATGCATTAGATGACTATTTTCCATGGTTCCGTATGTCCAAGGAAAGGAAGATCCAATTGGCTATTACCAAGCTTACAGGTGGTGCTAAGGATTGGTGGAAAGCTGAAGAGGATAGACTTATGCAAAGATGGAGAGAGCCTCGCAATTAGGAGGAATTTAAATTAATACTCAGTGATAGATATCTTCCCCTAACCTACCGACGTCGTCTTTATGACATGCTCAACACTCTTTGACAAGGGACCATGATTGTTGAGGAATACATTGATAAGCTTAATGATTTACTCTCACGTACAGGTACTTATCACGAGGAAGAGGAGTTGCTTATGTCTCGATTCAAATTGGGACTAAGACATGACATTCGTGAAAAAATCGGTGTAGTCGAGCTTACATCCTTGAATGCATGTATTGAAAAGGCATTAGTGGTGGAGGACTTGCTCAAATCAATTCCTCGACGTCCTTACCCATCAGTTCATGAAAGGTCAACATGGCTAATGGAAAGGCAACCATTATTCCAAACAAAGTTCCACCAGCCACTGTGGACAAGAGGAAAACACCTATGACTAATGAAGAAGGAGAAATCAAGTGTTTCCATTGTAGAGGCTTTAGACACTTTGCCAAATTTTGCCCCTACTGACAAAACTCCAACTTTGTCATTGCTGCTCCTGAAGCCAACCCAAATATGCTAGTGTGTGAACCACAACTTGATGATGATTGGATAGCCAATACCACCACTGAAGACAATGAGGAATATGTTGAAATTGAAGGTAAGACGGTTGATCGTGGTATCTATATTGTAGGCTTCATTGCCAACACTAATGGTGACACAAACACTGGTGAGAACACAAACACTGAGGAGGAACTTGAAAAGCCTAAGATGGAGCAAGAGCAAGTGCAAGATGAGCTAGAAGACGATCCCATGGATGCCATTGAAGATGTTGAAGTTGAGCACGTGGACTACGTCATTTCCTCAAAGTATCTTGAAGACCATCAACCATGCCTCTACGATTATATCCATGTGATTAAGGACTTGCCTGAATTTGTTTATGGATTGTTGATGGCCGTACACCATGTGGATTTCCCCCTCACACTCTACAAAATTCGAGGACGAATTTTTTTTTAAGAGGGGGCGAGTTGATGTAGATCAGTCTTGCACAAGGAAGGGGCTCTTAGCCCCATCAAACCAAGCCCAGCCTTGGTTCAGCCAGGCCTTTCCAACCCCCATCAATCAGCAGATTTCAGCCCAGATTTAATTTCCTTTTTGGGTCCTTCTGGCCAGCTCAGCAGCTACAACTGTTAGAATCTTCAAGAAAATATCTACTGATTTCAGTCTGGTGCTACATTGCCTTAATATAAAGATACGGCTGGAGGAAAATAAAGGATGTTACTGTTCACGTGAACAGTAACCAGCCCATTATTTCTTCAAGAATTTGTTGCCTTTTTGGTGTTTAGAATCTTTTGTTAGACAAGGAATTAGTTTCCTAGTTACTTACTTTCCTTTTTCCTGTTAGTTTCCTATTTTTGTAACCTTATATTATGAAGGAGCTGTTGTGCCTATTTAAGAGGCTAACTGATTGTAATTGAAAAAGACTTGATTAATGAATTTATTGAGTGAGATGCCTAAACACTTGAGGGGTGTGATACCCAAAACCTAAGGGGTGAGATACCCATTCCACTGTTATCTTTCACCCTTCTCAACCCTCCATCTGTCCTATTTTCTTTTCTTTATCTTCTTCTTTATTTGTGCTTGTGAGAGGGAGATTTGAGAGTATTTTGAAGCATCGAATGAAGGACCAACAGAGTCAAGTTGCAGAACAAGGGAAACCCCAAGTCAGCCATCGTTTTTTTCTTAGAAGCAAGGGATTTCAACAATAGCGATAGGATCCGTTCTCTCAACTTCTGATCAGTTTTTTTGGAACCCTTTGAAGGAGTTAAGGACCATTCTAAGGGGAACAATCGACAAGGTATTTACCCTCTGTTACTCCGTCAGATCTCAGTTACAAACTCTCCCTCTATTCTGGCCGAAACCAGTTCCGCCTGGGCATTGTCTGCTGCTGTCGGTTTGTTTTCTGGATTAGCTCTTGCTGCTGCAAGTGCTTATACTGGGAGCTATTTCTGATTCCTTGGAACAGGTTTGGTCATCTATAATTCTGGTTCTGATTTTCTTTGTTTCTGAACCTATTTTCTGGTTTCTGTTAAGGCTAATTAGAAAGGTCAGATTTGAAATTGGTGTGAGCTTAACATCTTGGAAGTTTACCTAGTGTAACCTACTTCTACATTAGGGTTTCCATCTTTGGCATAGAGAATCCTCCTCAAAAAGGGAAGTTGCGTCAGCTTTCCCCTTTTAAAGATTGAGTCCGTTTGTGATTTTGTAAACGTGGTAGGGTAGGATCTTCCTCGGATCTCAGGATCTGAGGTTACTTGTTTCCCACGGGTATCTGTAGTTTCCATATAGGTTGAATGATGAGCTGTTGGGTGCCACGTGTCAACTACTTGTTGGTGATGGGTTTTATGACCACACGTATAATATATGTTGTGAATGTTTTTGTATATTATGGATATGGAAGTGTTGTTGATGCTTGCAGTGTGGGTGTACATCATTGCACCATCCAGTAAACCTGGCCACTTGGTGGTTGCGAGGTGGAGGTGCATATGATTGTGCATGTGTATGTGCCATTGTCAGGAGTGTCCTTATTGGTATGGGTAATGTTATGCCAATGTCAACAGTGCAATAATCATCAGAGAAAGAGTGCTAGTGCCAGAGCTGAGTGAGTGCCCAGGTTGAGAGTGAGTGCCATATTGTGTAGGGGATACCAAGGGGAGTGCCATACTGCCACGAACCATGCTGAGAGAATTTTGGGAGAAATTTTGAAGATACAGATTCACCCTCCTCTTAGTGTAAACCTGGGAATATCATACACATTTGCCACTATCCATCTTTCTTGGGAGTAAGCAATGCTGGAACACCACATGGGCTCTTCTAGATAAATCCTTTCCTCAATTGTTCATCTACTTAGTCTCTTGAGCTCAGCGTGCTCAGAAGGGTTAAGACAGAAAGTGGGCAGATTGGCACTTGATTGATAACATGCTGAATATCCCTCATAGGTGGAAACTCATTGGGAAATTCATCGAGCACTGGATCAGAAAAATCAGAAATCTAACCCAGTATGGGTTTGGGAAAGTTAGTAGTACAATTTCTTTTGCTACTAATGCCAAAATTAGACTCTCTTTGCTGGTCTCTATAATTCCTGTTGTGGTCAAGAGTTTCTTGCCAGTGCACTGCCCCTTGCTTGTACTTGGGCCTTGTTTGCCATGAGAACTTTTCTTTGCTTGGGTAGCTTTAAGTCTTGTTTTTTCAGCCGATATGTTGATTGGGCTCGGTACTTGAGGCTTGCCTTTAAAACAAAGAATCACTGGTTCTTTGTTCCACCAACCAACACGTTGTTGTCGTGCATCCATGGTCTCCCAAGCAGAACAGCAGTTAATACCATGAGAATGACTCACCATGCATTCTCTTCATAGTCGGCAATTTTAGGTGTACAGAACATTGTTGGTTGACTTCAAGAGTATTGTTGAAAGTGAAACCTCGTATATCTGTGGCTGCTTCTCTGGCTGTAACTTACCCTCAATGATGAAAGCTTGTGATACAGAATTTACAAAACTCCTGCTGTCCACAATATCTTGAGCCTTGAGTGGTCCACTAGTCATACGGGTATAGCATTGCTCTTTCTCAAGGGATGCATTAATGGCTGTATCATCTTCTCGGGGGATCCAATACTTGAACATCCAGATTGGCTTAAATGTCTGCAATAACTGAGTGAAGTTGCAGACAGAGTTTGCAAAGTGTCTGAAGCCCTTGCAATGGTAACATTTTGTTGCTGCACGACCTGTCATACTGGCCTTGCCTTTAACTACTGTGGATTGTGGAGCTCAGTTACTAAGGCCATTAGACTTTTTCACTGGAAAAGTTCTACCCTAGCTGGACTTTGGGGTTAAACCTCCAGGTTGATGTTTTAATCAAATCATCTGGTAGAAGATCCCTCTCAAAACAATCCGGGTTGATGTTTTAACCAAATCCTTTGGTAGAAGAACCCTCTCAAAACAATCTTGCGAACTTGCGATGCTGGTCACCCCAAGCTTAACATGAATTTCGGATCTCAATCCCTATCTGAAATGGGAAATGAGCTGATCATCTTCCTGATCTAACGGTGCGGGCAATAAGAGCATCGGACTGATCAATCTTGTACTGAAAGAGACCCTTGACGGAGGGTATTAAGCTGATCATGAAGCCTCAGTTGAAAGGTTTGAGGTAGGTTTTTTCTCCTTGAGTTCCTCCTGCGTCTCTTTCCTTGTAGTGGGCTCTTACCTTCGTCAAGTTAACTTTAGTACATGATTGTGCCACCACTCACTTCTTGTTTCCACCAATTTAGAGCATGCAAGCTTTAATTGTTGAACCTCTGACAATTTGTACCAGTTGAAATATTCATCGAGGGAACACATCCATTCATGGAATTGTTGTGGGTTGTGTCCATGGTTTAAAGTATCTCTGATACTGATACGATACCCTCAGATACTATCTTAATTTAGCCAATTGATACGATGACCGATACCAATACTTTAATCCTTGATCTTTAGCATATTTTAGCGTATCTTTGATACGATACGATACCCTCCAATACTTATATTAAATTTTTCCGACCAATATGGTGACCGGTACCTACAATTAAATTCTTTCATGTTGTAATAATGGGTTTTAGTGAAAGTGTCAGATTCCTAACGGGTCCTTAGGTCCTTAAGGAGTTTAATGATCCTTGTAATATTCTAGAACTTTCTTTTGTAATATTCTAGAACTTTCTCTCCATTATTATAAATAAAGAGGGCTAGTGTCATATTAGACACAAATCATTACCCCATCCAACATGGTATCATAGCCTTTGGATCCAAAACCTTAAGGGTTCCCTCCTTTCTCCATCTCTTTCTCCCTTTCCAAAACCTTAAGGGTTCCCTCCTTTCTCCATCTCTTTCTCCCTTTTCTCTCTCAGCACCTCCCTCCATTTGTGCCTCCTTCCATCTCTCTTCTTCTCGTTCTCTCTCTCGATGATAGTTCTTTAAATCATCAAGAGAGCCATTAGCCTCCATCCCCCTTCTCCCCTGGGCTCTTAGACTCTCTTATACAATGATCTGAGAGAGCTCCATCCCATCGATTTTTCAGGGTTTCCCATAAAATCGATTTTTTCTTGTTAGGTTGCTTTTTCCCTACTCAATGGTCCGATCGTCTTGATGTTGTGATTGGTGATCCTTATCCTTGTAGTGGTATGTACTAGCCACTTTACTGTCTCAGGACTCTATTCTAGAGCTATCCCCAAAATGAGTCTTACTATGAAACTATGGGAGAAGGTTATTGAAGCCCATCTGAGAAGAGAAAATGAGATCTTGGAGAACAAATTTGGATTTATGCCAGGTATATCCACGATCGAGGCTAACTACTTACTCAGGAGGCTCATGGAAAGTTATAGAGTCCACAAGAAGGATCTCTATACGGTTTTTTTATTGACCTAGAAAAAGCACATGATAGAGTTCCTAGAGATTTAATCTGGCATGTCCTAATAAAGAGAGAGGTGTCTGGTACTTATGCGGATATAATTAAGGACATATATGAGGGCATGGTGACTACTGTGAGATCTGTAGGAGGTTGAGGCAATAAATTTTCAATTACAATTGGGTTACATTAAGGATCAGCCTTAAGCCCCTATTTATTTGCACTTATCATGGATGAGTTAAGGAAAAACATTCTAGATGAGGTTCCTTGGTATATGCTCTTCGCAAATGACGTCGTTTTAGTGGATAAGACTAAAGCATGGATTAGTGCTAAGTTGGAGCTATGGAGATCTACCGTGGAAATAAGAGGCTTTAAGATTAGTAGACCGAAGACGAAATATATAATGTGTAACTTTAGCCACTCTATAATGGACAATGAAATGGTGAAAATTGGGAGAGAGATTCCTCAAAGTGACAATTTTAGATATTTGGGGCTGACCATAAAAAAAGAATGTGACATAGAGGATGATGTTTCACAGAGAATTAAAGTGGGATGGATGAAGTGGAGAGATGCGTCCGGAGTGTAGAGTGATCAACTTATTCCTTTAAAGCTTAAGGGAAAATTCTATAAGACTGTTGTATGATTAGCTATGATGTATGGGGAAGAGTGTTGGGCAGTTAAGAAGTGTCATTTAGAGAAGCTATGTATAGTTGAGATGAGGATGTTAAGATGGATGTGTGGCAAAACTAGGAAGGATAAAGTAAGGAATGAGCACATTAGAGTGACTTGGGAGTTACACCGATCAACGAAAAGCTCCGCAAATGTGGTCTAAGGTGGTATGCCATGTTCAAAGGAGGCCTGAAGGCACCCTAGTGAGGAGTGATCTGATTTAGATTGAAGGAGCTAAAAGAGCTAGGGGCAAGGCTTAAAATGACCATAGACGAAGTGGTGAGGAATGACATGCATAATCTCGGCCTTGTCCCAAGTATGACCTTGGATAGAGTCTATTAGAGGGCAATGATCCATGTAGTTGACCCCATTAAGTTGGGATAAAGGCTGAGATTGTTGTTGTTGTTTAGCCTTTTTCCTGCTTTTTAGCTTTTTTGGTTCTTCTACCTCCGGATGGTGCCTTTTCCATTACCATAGCCTCGTTGAGTTGTAACCATGTCCTAGTTCTTCCGCTTCCACTAGTGGAGACACCTCAGCTCTTCCCACCTTTCCTCCTTATGTTATCAAGCTTGATGTCACAAATTACCTTATGTGGTCATGCTTGATCTACATCTCCATCAAGGGCCGTGGCTATTACGGGTATCTCACTAGAACCTTGAAGCGTCCGGCCATTGGTCCTAAGATTGACAAGTGGGAGTATACCAACTCTCTAGTTATGACCTTCCTTGTTAACTTCATGCAGCCACAACTTTTATGTAGCTATCTCCTTTTTTACTCTGCTGTGAAGATCTGGAAATCTGTCAAGGATATCTATTCCCAGGCAGGGAATGATGCTCAGGTCTTTGAACTGAGCTAGAAGGTTTATTACTTGAGGCAGAAAGGGTTCACACTGTCACAATACTATTATGAGTTGCACACACTGTGGATTGAGCTGGACTTCT
Organism: Macadamia integrifolia; assembly: GCF_013358625.1. Classification (NCBI taxonomy): domain Eukaryota; kingdom Viridiplantae; phylum Streptophyta; class Magnoliopsida; order Proteales; family Proteaceae; genus Macadamia; species Macadamia integrifolia. The sequence goes on from NW_024868063.1 coordinate 46,528, forward strand.
ATAAGGAGTATACTCCTTCCACTCCTGCAGATGTCACTAGTTTTCAGAAATGAGAGGATAAGATTTGGGTTTATGAATTTCTGGCAGGTTTGAATGTGGAATTTGATCAATTTCGGTCCCAAGTCCTAAGTCGTATTCCCTTTCCTACCTTAGATTAAGCCTATGTTGTGATCTGACTTGAGGACAACCATCCTATTATGCTTCCACAACCTATTGCCACTCTCACTGAGAGATCTACACTTATCTCTAGTACTTAGTTCCTTAGCCCAACCCCACAGTCTGGTGGCTCCTCTACCAAAGCTCCGGTGAAGTGTGATTACTGCGGGAAGGAGCATTATACCAAAGAGCATTGCTGGAAGCTTCATGGTCATCTTGCTAATAAGGGCGATGGAAGGGTCATGCTAGTACTTCTAGTCAAGTCAACCATACTGAGGTTCCAAACTCGACTTTGCTCTTAGCATCTCTGCAGCCTCACTATCATCTGATGAGCTCACTGCCATTTGATGCCTTTTGAAAGGTTTGAACTCTCTTGCATCAGCTACTGTGAGCTTTGCTCATTCCACCCCCCGTAGGTCAGGTATCTCTTTCAGTGGTCATATTATGTCTGTCCCTTTTACCCCCGAGATTATAGATTCTGGGGCTTCCGATCATATGACATGTTGCTTGCCTCTTTTCTCCTAGGACACCACTAGTTATGGTAATGGTAAGGTCAAGTTGGCTAACTGGACTTATTCCGTTATTTTGGGAAATGGCTTCTTTAGTTGTACTCCTTTAGTATATTTTCCCTCTTTTCCTACTAACCTATTGTCCATTAGTAGTTTTACTTCCAGGTTTAATTGCAAAGTCACCTTTTTCCCGTCTCATTGTGTTTTTCAGGATCTGGTGACAGTGGCAATGATTGGCTCTGGTAGGGTGCATGATGGTCTGTATTTGCTTAATGATGACTTGGCGTTGGTGTTTGGTTAGACTCTTCAGACATCCTCTACATCACCTCCTATCTATGAGTTAGTATAGTGGCATCGTCAGTTAGGACATCCTCTTTTGGGAACTTTAGTTGGGACTCTCTTCCTTTAAAAATTGTAATTCGAGTAAGTTTTTTTTTTAGGCATGTGTATTGGCCAAACAAACTCGGATCACTTACTCTGTTTCTAGAAATAAAAGTGCCACTTATTTTCATTGATACATTTTGATATTTGGGGTCCATCTCACGATGTATCTGTCGATGGCTATTGGTGGTCTCTCTTTTATTGATCATCATTCTTAGACCACTTAGGTTTATATGATGCGAACCAAGGGTGAGTCCTTCCATTGCTTTCAGCAATTTCACCGCATTGTTCAAACTTAGTTCGGTGCTACCATCAAGATCCTTAGAAGCGACAATGGCCGTGAATACTTTAAAGTGTCCTTTCAGGCTTACCTTTCTACTCATGAGATGATCCATCAGACTAGTTGTGTAGATACCCCAACATATAATGGGGTTACGAAGCAAAAGAATCGCCATCTTTGTGAGGTAGCACCTCTCTTATCTTTGAGATGCATGTTCCTCCCCAGTACTAGAGTGATGCAATTTTCATTGTTGGCTTTCTGATTAATTGTATGCCTTCTCGGGTTCTTCCTTCCACTCCCCTCTAGATCTTCTGCATGGGTCTGTTGCTTTTCCTATTCTTCCCAAGGTATTCGGCAGTGTCTGTTATGCTCACGATCATTATCCTCATGGAAAATATGATCCTCATGGTCTCTAGTGCATTTTTTTTTTAGTGTGCTCCTACTCAAAAAGGCTATCAGTGTTTTCATCCTCCTACTCGGTGTTGGTTTGTTACTATGGATGTTGTCTTTCATGAATTTACGTCACACTTTGCTGCGGTACCTCTTTAGGGGGAGTCTGCTTCCATTGTAGAAGATGTGCCGCCTTTTGAACTTGCTATCCCTGATGGTATCCCGTTTTCAGGGGGGAAGTGACTCCTATTTCGCCTTGGTCAGAGATACGTGTTTATAATCGTAGACAACAGACTCGGACCACTACACATCTAGCATTTACCCTACTATGCCAGTTGTCTCCTATCGAGCCTGATCTTGTCCCCTTGGACCCAATTGATTCTCTTTCTCCTTCTCCTTCTGTTAATCCGTCTCTTGAATGTCCTATTATTGTTTGTAAAGGCACCATGGTTTAAAGTATCTCTGATACCGATACGATACCCTCCGATACGTATCTTAAATTTAGCCAACCGATACGATACACAACAATACGATACATGAAATTTTTAAAATCCTTTCGAATCGATATATATCCTACGATACATATTGATATGCACCAATACACTATCGATACGTACTGATACTCTATGAAAAATATAAAATCGAGGTGAAATATACGTTTCAGTATGTATCAGTATGTATCGGTGAGTATTTGTATGCATTGATCGGTACGTATCATGAATATCAGTACGTATCGGTGAGTATTGGTATGTATCAATCGTAGTATTATGAGATGGTACGTATCGGTGAGTATCGGTATGTACTGATACAATGCGCTACGGTCATATAATGGCCAAGATGGGTATTTTTTAAGAAAACATGATTTTATGAGGGGTTTTTGTTCCAAAGTTGTTTCCAACCATGTTTTTCTCTAACTAAAGTGGAAATCAAGGTTGGGAACAAGGATTTTACATTTATGGGATAACTACAAACCTTGAATTCTTAGTGCGATACTCTCAATTTAGTGTTTATGCATAATACATGTTATTAATAGCTTTTTTTAACAAATTTTTTATGCAAAAGTATTTAAAAAGGTGTTTCATATCCATTTATGCGTGTATCTTAGCGTATCTCCGATACGATACGATACCTTCCGATACGTATCTTAATTTTGGTAGACAGATACGGCGACCGATACCGATACTTTAATCCTTGAAAGGCACTAGGTCTTGTACTTTACATCCTGTTGCCAAAATTGTTTTTTATGACTCACTTTCTCCTTCCTACTATAGTTTTGTGTCTTCTCTATCCTCTGTCTATTCCTTATACCTGGTAGGAAGCGAGTGCAGACTCACAATGGCAGTCAACTATGGTTAAAGAGATGCAGGCTTTAAAGAAAAATGACACATGGATCTAGTGTATCTTCCCTCACAGAAGATGACAGTTGGTTGTAAGTGGATCTTCACAGTGAAACAGGAGGTTGATGGTACAATGGATCGATTACCAAGAGACGTTTGCTCCATTTGCTAAGATGAACACAATCCGTGTTATTTTAGCTTATGCCGCTAACTTAGATTGGGATCTCCAGCAGCTAGATATGAAGAATGCCTTTCTTTATGGGAAACTTGAGGAGGAACTGTATATAGACATTCCTCATGGGTTCACGTGCTCCAAAACCCAAGGGAAGGTATGCAAGCTGAAGCGTGCATTGTATGGGCTGAAGTATCCTTTCGTGCTTGGATTGGGTATTTCCACAAGGCTATGATTGTTATAGGCTACTCTCAAAGCAATGCCGACCACACTTTGTTCATCAAGAGATCTTGTGGGAAGATTGCTATCCTGATAGTCTATGTAGATAATATTATTGTTACTAGTGATGATCTGGTAGAGATTTCTCGTCTCAATAGATGCTTGGGTGAGGAATTCGAGATCAAGGATCTAGGACAACTTCGTTACTTCCTTAGTATTGAAGTTGCTAGGTCTTCCCATAGGATTTACTTGTCTCAACAGAAGTATATGCTTGACCTTCTTTTTGAGATAGGCATTCCAAATGAGTCTTTATGTCCTTTTAAGGGGTTTAATGGTCCTTGTAATATTCTAGAACTTTCTCTCCGTAATTATAAATAAAAAGGGATGGTGTCATGTTAAATACAAGTCATTACCCCATCCAACATTCAAGTCCAGATTCACTTTTTAAGTGTCATCAAACTGTCCCAGTGGTGCATCTCAATCAAAATATGTATGAATATGATGTTCAAAAGTAGCTTGAGGAGGTGTTGACCTTTTTTCTGGCCTGTTGGTGAATTGTGGAACACTGTTGGCTGTGGACTGTTTCTGTCCAACACTTTGAGGTGACATGAACTCTCTCTGTTGCTCCATTGTAGTCATATGATTTGTTAACTATCTAAGCAACTCAACAATCATTAACAAAGAGGTGATATAGAGGATGATGCTATCCACATAATTAAGATGGGATGGATGAAATGGAGAGGTATGTCGGGAGTGCTATTTGACAGATGAATGCCTATCGAACTCGAGAGATACGCCCAACTATGAAATATGTAGTGGAGTAATCTGAATGTGTAGTAGAGATGAGGATGTTGAGAGGGTTGTGCAGAAAGACCAAGAGAGATAGAATAATGAATGAGGATATTAAAAACAAGTTGGGGGTTGCACCAATCTAGGTTAAGCTCTGCGAGAGCCAGTTGAGATACTGTGGTCATGTGCAAGGTAGCCTACGGATGCCCCAACAAGGAGTGACCAGATTCATTTGGAGGGAGCCAGAAGAGGTAAGGGTAAGCCAAAAATAACTATTGAAGAAGTGCTAAGAAAAGATATGCATATGGTGCAATATTTATTACAATAAGTTTGTAAAAAATATACAAAATATTTGAAAATAAATTAAGACCCATACACTATCAAAAATAAAAATTGTGTACAAAAATGTAGGTTCTTATTACACTATGTATTTGAAAAATGGTGAATAATAGGAAATGACAAAATAAATCCTAGAAACTAAACATAAAACCCCAAACCCTTCCTTAAATTAATGAATATGAACCAAGGTCTTAAATCACCTGAAATTTTGAAAATCCTAATTATGAACCACCAAATTTTGAAAAGGTATCCGATGACATCGAAAATTAGGTCAGTTGAAGTTCCATAGGAAAAGGTTCCATTTTGAGGCCCATCATTAGTTGATAAGAAATTGTGATGGAAACCGCAAAAAAATTGAAAATCCTAGGTCTCAACCAACTTATCTTTAGCGGGGAGATCTAATGACATTGAAATAAAAAATCAATTGCAATTCAATGGGGAGAATAAATTCGTTTCAAGGGCCATCATTGGGCGGTAAGAAATTTTTTTATGGGAACCTAGATATTGAAAATCCTAGGTCTCAATTACCTAATTTTGAAAGGGGGTTGCAATAATATTTGAATTATTTCAATTGGATTTCTATGGGAAAAGATTTCATTTCGAGTGCCATTATTGGTTGACAAATTGTTTTTTTATGAGAACCTGTAAATTTGAAAATCCTAGGTCTCAACGGCCTAATTTGAAAGGGTGATCTTATAATATTGAACACTGGTCAGTCGGAGTTCCATAGGAAAATATTCCATTTTGAGGGCCATCATTGGCCGTTGAATCATAAACCATTTAAATAAAACCAAGACAATTTAGGAAAAGTTCAATAATTAAAAAAACTTTAAAATTAAATATTTTATGTGTGAAATATGACAAATTAAAATAATATAGCTTTCCATAAAAAAAATTATATTTTAAATTCCATAAAAAATTATACAGTACATAAATGGGAGGGGGATAGGCACACTATCCTTGCGTGATAATTTAGCAGCGTCACCAATGGGGGCACGGGATGAAGCATCTTACAAGAGAGGTAAGGGCTATTCAAAGGGGGATGAGAGAGATAGACATAGAGGGTGCTAGCTTACGATTCACTGGCAGTGTGCCCAGCCTTTTCCCATAATATATATATTTTCTGTTAAACAAAAATGAATATTAAAAAAAAAAGAAAGACCTTTAATAGTTAGACATTTTCTTATAGGTACAGTTAGAAATTTTTGTCAATATATTATGCAAAATGCAATTTTTATTGCAATAAGTTTGTAAGATAATACAAATATGTAAACATCTAGAAAAATCCATACTCTATAAAAATTTTAAAATGGGGAAATATATATATATATATATATAATTTATAAAACTGTGTATTTAAAAAAATGGTGAACATTAAAAAAAATCATAAAACTTATACTAAATTTATAAAATTTGACATAATTTTAAAAATGAAATAAAAAATATTAATTAAAAAGTTTTAGAAAAAATATATTTTATTTTCAATTTTAATTTATGTGGTGTGTGATTTTTCTGCACTTTAACAATCTTTTTTATATTTTACGTAATATTTAACAAAGAAAGATATATTTATTGTAGTTTGTGTAATATTTCGCACATAAATTATTAATTGTATTTTTTTTTTTTATGAATATTTGTATTATTTATTTTTTCTGAATTTCTTTTGGATTGTTTTTATTTTTTATTTTCTGCCAATACAGGGCTACCGATACGAAATAAGTAGAAGGTAATATAAAATAAATAGAAGGTAACATTTAATGGTGGTTTTAAAAACTGCTGCCATTTAAATATTAATAATGACGGTTTTTGAAAAATTGTTGTCATATGCTTATACAAAACGATGGTTTAAAAAACCACTGGTATTGATATGTACAGTTAATGGCAATTATTTTTAGCCATTGCTATTGTGTTTAGTGATCTCCAATACCTATTCGACACATTTTTTTTTTTTTAGTAATGATACTATATTTCCGCCACTAATAGAATTTTTACAAAAAAATAAAAAAATAAAAAATCCCACTCTAGTCCTCGCTGTTGTCGCCCTCACAACAACAACCATATCCTTTTCCCAACTAAATGGTGTCGGTTACATAGATCTGATAAGGAAAGAAAAAATAAAAGGACGCAACATAAGAGAGGAAAAATGAAGTAAAAAGGAGGTAAGAGAAGAAATAAAGCACTAGTCAAAGACGCACTAGAGGAGCATCCCCTACAAGGGGTCAGCTACACGGGTTCTTGTCCTTCACAAAACTCTAACCGTGGTCATACTTGAACATTGTGAGCTACTATTGCTTCATAGTCTTCTCACAGATTTGGCTATTCTTGCCACCCTCCCTATGAAGCTCTTTTGTGACAACAAATCTGCCATTAGCATTGCTCACAACCCTCTCCAGCATGATCGAACCAAGCATGTGTAGATTGAAAGTAAACTCCTCTTTAACAGTAACAGTAGAGCAGTAATAGTCCAAATAATAAGGCTAGCAGTATAGGGATGTCGATACAAGGTCAACCCACAGAATATGATGACAATTTGCCGTCCAAAATAGTAACTAGGGAAGATAGGTTTCATAGGTCAATATACTGTTAGTAGGATGCAAACAGTAGTTAACAAGCACAATAAGATATCCCCATTGATGGACTAAATTACCAAGGTAATCAGTCCCAGTAGGATCCATCATAAACTCCAACAAGACTTTGAATAGATCAGATTCAACAGTAAGAACAGATCTGAAAATAGACTCAGATTTAGGTCGAAAATGCATAAATTGTATCTCACCAAATAGGAATCCTTTGGGGCTGAAATTCGGATGGAATGGAGATCCTATATGAGGGAAAAAACCATTAAAAGTTGAACAAATTCTGCTGGCTGGATTGGGACTTATGCTGGTTTCAGAAAAATGAAATTTTTGGTAATTCTTCAAGAACTTAGAGTTGGAAGTGTTAGTTGATCCTCAAATTTCGATCGATTGGTCCCCTAAGTTCCTCAACTAACCCTCAAAATTCTGCAGCAATCAGAGATCTGACCTAGAAGTTATGCACTTAAAAATTCTTTCAGGGAAAGCCCTGTAACTGGATTCGATAGCCTGGATGTGTGCTCTTCTGTTCAGCAACGGTTGGGACTTTGTTCTCACAATAATAATGAATAAATAAAAGTATAATAAGAGTAGAAAGTAGAGAAAAGAAGTATAGAAGGGATAGATGTGGATGGGGATGGTTATTTCAGCCTAGTTCTCTCACCTACAACTATCTCAGCTGTCGAAACATCATTTCTCAGGAACTGACCAGCAAGAAAAGTTCAGAAAATATCATTAATCAATCCATGTCTTAATGTTATAACAATGCCACATTGTAAAAAACTAAAAAGGAAACACTAAAATTATAAACCTATTGACTTAAGACACTAACTTCTTAACAAATAAAAACTTGCTCACTAAGAAAGAAATTTATAGAAACCTAATATTCTTAATGACTAAGAAACATAACTACTAATCCCGTATAGGACTTAAATCCCCAATATTCGGGCTTATAGAATTGACCCATTACAAAAGTAAACTAAAAAATATAAAGCCCATGGACCACACAACCCATTGGACACTCAAAATAACACATATTAGTCCATTCTTTGTCCAGTTTGATGGCTGAAGTAGAGAACCATAATTGCAGCAAAATATAAAACTGTCCCAAGAACTGGACCACACCTGACCAAGCTCTCTCACAGCAGTTGAATCTCACAATCAAACAGGACTGGTTTCGGCCTTGCTCCTGCGACCTACATCACCCACTCTTGGAAGTAACAGGGAACCAGAAACTGAGTTAACAGATTAGCTCCCAAAATAGACACTTAATGGGAACAACAGTAATAGCCCTAAGGTCACCTGTGGTGGGCTTCTACTTCCAGTTGAAGGTAGGATTTGAAGAGACCTTAAACCCGTAAAAAATCCAGCCACATCTGATGGCTAGGTCACCGGCTATGGGAGTGATTCAAAATTAGAAACAAAGAACCAGATTTAGAAACTTACTGACTCAGAAGCTTATGGCTATTAAATGGCCTTAAAACTACTGTCGAAGGAGGCCAAGGATATGGAGAACAACATACTGAAAGAAGGGCTTCAGTTAATGGATGGATTGAGGAATATCACTGCTTGAAGCTTGATGCCAGAAATCTCCAGAATAAGGGCGCCACAGGGTATATGCTTGAACTCCAGTCTTTAGGCTATTGATGAAGTCCGATGGGACTGGTTATAGACCATCAACAGCACTTTAGTTGGCCTTAAAAAATGGTCTCAGTAAGCCCTCCAACAGAAGGTTGCAGTGTATGAAAATTTGAAACTAAGAAGAGGAGAAGGTAGAGAAGAAAGAGGGAAGAAAGGGAATATAACCAAGGCCTCTCACCTATGGCCATGGTCAGTCTCTCACTACCCCTAGGCTTCTCACCTCACCTCAACTGCATCACACAACAGAACATGGTATAAACCAAGCTTTCATTCATCAAATCAAATCATGGGGTGAGCTCAAAGGCTCTTACAATAATATAATGTGCTGTAGAGAAGATCGGAGTAATGATTAACAGGGAAAGTTGGAGGCATTCATATTTCATAGTCAGAGGTGAAATCCTTGGATTTATGAAAGACGAACCACTGCGAAAGCATTTGCCATGGATGTTTTCATTAATCCAAGGACCCATGCTTGTGCATTGTGTGTGCGCTAGGAGTTGTGTGTTGATTTTCAAGGTGGAGTTGTGTGTAATGCCCCGGCCCCATTAACCTTGCACAAGATTGTCCTCTTTGGCCTATGGGCCTCATGACTTTAAAATGTGTTGTGTCATGTTAAGGAGGGTAGAGGTTATCAACTAGTCCAGTAATCTCTACCTAGGTAATGTAGAACTAAAGTTTGCACACCCTCACCGATCTTTCAAAACCCCCTGATACTTGCCGTATTTTTGGTGGGAACACCTCACCGATCTCCCAGGTGAGTCTAGTACTTACCGTATTCTTGGGTGTCACAGTTGTGTTCGAATTGTTATTCATGCTTAGTAGGGCCGTCAAGAATTTGTTTGCTCATTCCTCTTTTCATAAAAGTAGGTTGGTTGATGGATTGTTTTGGTGGTGGACATAATGCATGTAGGACGTTTTGGCTTGGCTGATCTATATTGGTACATTAGCTAGACAGCCGGTACCTTATTATAGTCTGTTGTAAGAAGCCCGTGGTTAATCTATAGTGGTGCATCAGGTGGACAACCGGCACTTTATTATAATCAGCCATAACCAATCAATCTTTTTGCATGGATCCTTGCATTTGTCCTTGCTTGGAACCTCCATGTAGCCGGCCCCATTTAGTTGGGATAAGGCTTTGGTTGTTGTTTGTTGTTGTAGAGAAGAAATAAATAAGGAAAACAGCTAAATGGAAGTCCCACGCATAGCAATAGGGGACTTTAGGCTCCCTAGCAGAGTCTACCCATGACAGACTTTTGAAATTACATCTAAGAACCCCACGATTTCTAGTTTTGTGTGAACCATATAACATCCAGCCCAATGGGCTGGCCTGGCCTAAAAGCCAGTTGAAGAACCATGGGCCTAAGTGTGGACCATGTTCCTTTTAGCCTTGCGCGACTACAGTTTACTATAGTACTTGTCTACATCAATTTCAATCTGGTGCATCTGCAACCACCATTGAGAAGCTATTTGGTTGACATTTGATCTTCTATAACCTCTATTGAACAATCACAATGTAGTTCTTTCACTGATTACGGTAATACAGTACCTTATATTATGCTGTGTTAACTTAAAAACTTCTGATGCTTGGTTATTTTAACTCAATTATTGTTAATGGTGGTTACTTCCATTGGGATGATATGCACTTAATGTAGATTTCTAGTGAGGAGGCAACTGATTCAATCTCATGGTGAGGCTATCTCTATGTTCATAACATATATTTCTCAATAACTATAGGACAACTGATCTTATTCCTTGTGGATTGTGTTTAAAATCCTAATATGCTCTTGCCTTCTTGGCTTTCACTTGGTTGGATATTTATTACTAATGCATTATAATATTGATTCAGATGTATCAAATAACCCAGAATTGTTGAAAAAGATGGTCACATTGCTACAAGATGGAGATGACTTTGACTGCCCAATTTGCATTTCTCCACCGATTAATACCATCATCACATGCTGTGCTCACATCTTTTGCCGGGCATGTATACTTAAAACTCTCAGACACCAAAATGCCAGATGTCCTCTCTGCCGCCACCCACTACGAGAGGCAGACCTCTTTTCAGCTCCACCAGATCTTTCTGACAGTGAAAACCTGGGGAGTTCTTCTGGGGGAACTCTCTCATCAAAAGTATCTGCCCTGTTGAAACTCTTGGTGGCATCTAGGGCTGAAAATCCTACTACGAAGTCTGTGGTGTTCTCACAGTTCAGAAAGATGTTGATCTTACTTGAAAAGCCATTAAAAAGTGCTGGTTTTAACTTCTTGCGATTGGATGGATCAATGTCTGCAAAGAGGAGAGCAAATGTGATCCAAGAGTTTGGAGATAGCAGTCCAGGGACACCCACTATACTGCTTGCAAGCCTTAAGGCTTCTGGAGCAGGAATAAATCTGACAGCAGCATCAAGAGTATACTTAGTGGAGCCATGGTGGAACCCAGCAGTTGAAGAACAGGCGATGGACCGAGTGCACCGCATTGGGCAAAAGGAGGATGTGAAAATAGTGAGGCTGATCACTAGGAATAGCATTGAAGAGAAGATATTAGAGTTGCAGGAGAGGAAGAAGACGTTGGCAAGGGAGGCTTTTGGGAGAAAACGTGCCAAGGATAAAAAACAAATGCGTGTCGATGACCTTTGCAAGCTTATGTCATTGTGAGATTTTTCTTTTGCATAGCCTCATGTAGGTAACTATATGTGCTTACATGTATAGATTTTGTCAGAGAATTTTGTTTTGGTAATATCATTGGAAAGCGCCAATTGTTAAGAGTGTTTTGTTAGTCTCATAACCCTTGGGCCATCAAAGCTTGAGCTGGAACTGTATCTGGACATGAAATAACTTTGCTGCCTTCCAATGTATGATATTCTATCCCTAATCAATATTTTCTTTGTTTCCTTTTTTGCCTCTGTTGCTCAGAGGGGTATGTTAATCTAGCAATGCATTTCGATTTATTTATTTATGGTGATCACGATAAACAGTACCCTCATTCATTGTATGCCATAGCCAATTTCCTCTATAAAGAAAAACCATGAATTTCTTCATTGAGGGAATTTCAAGTAAAACAGGGCAACCAGTAATAGATTTGAAGACCCACCCTAATCTGATAATTAGCTTCAATGTTGTTGGGTTTGGGCATCTTAATAAGGTTCAAGTTGAATGTTTAAACCTTACCTGATCCATTTATTAGTGTTAGTGGGTTTTATCAGGATTCGCCTCCAAGGTTTAAGTCTTGGTATAGGATTGGTGGATTGGCTGATCTGGGTCTCTAAGCTGGCCAATACTACCCCATTACACTGATATGACCTCTCAAAGATCTTTGAGTATCTATTGGATAAGCTGATCCATGTAAGAACCAGTGGTGTCCACTTTTGCCACCTCACATTAATTTGATACATGTGAACCCAAAAATATGTTCTAAAATAATTCAAAATTTAATTACTTCTTTGTTTCTGGCTAAGTTTAACTTTGTATGGCTTTATATGGGTGGTGGGGGACGACGATGGACGAGGGTGTTGCCAGGTTCATGTTGAGTCATTGATAAGGGGGAATAAGTTGGAATCTAACTACGTCCACAAAAAACTAAAGAATGAGAAATATTGAATCATCCAACACAAAAGCTTCAGCTGCTAGGTAGAGAAGCCAACTAGGGAATGGATTATCATTCAAGAACCTTGACTTATGATAATTCCTCACAAAGGAAAGTGCTTAAAGTTTGTGAACAAGGTTTTGGTATAACAGGTTTAGATTTGGATTATTGAAGTAGCAAAGCAACAACTTTGATAATTCGAAGTAGCAAAGTAACAACTTTGATAATTCAATGAAGAAATGTAACTTTTCATACACAAGAATATGCAAATCATGGGAGACATCACTTTTCCACGTTACAACTCGTAATGCCAATCTAGAGATTACCATTTAGGCTTGCCACTCAAGAAAAACTTGGTTTGAAAAATAGAGAAAGTTTTACTTTGTTGAAAGGTTCACCTATAAAACTTGAAACCTACCGTTATCATTACTCTCCCTTACTTGTTAGAGGTTTAAAATACCCTTACTGCTCTAGGTAGGGTTGCAACAGGGACGGGTTGGGTCAGGCTTTCGAAAACTACAGCCCAACCCTGAGTTCCCTTAGCTAGGCCCACACCCAACCTTGACCCACCATTAGGGCCAGGCCAAGCTAACCCTAATTGACCTTGACTTCAATGTTGATAAAAGTGAGATTCTAATAAACAAATTTATAATTCTTGAAGCACAAAAGAGAGAACCATGAACTCGTTGTTTGGCGATGTTCTTCCTAGCAAAAATTAATGAAAACCCCACCAATTCCAACTTTGGTATGTATGGTGTAGGCCATATAGTACCTACAAAAAAAAAAAAAAAGTACATTCAATGGCGTAGACACTGCTTATGATCATGATAGTCACTATTTCGATAGTAGTGACAGAAAACATTTTCCTATAGACATTAGGAATGGCTAAGAAGGAAACATGAGTGAAGAAGACGATGATGTGTATGAATGCTCAAAATTGAGAGAGAGAGAGAGAGAGAGAGAGAGAGATAGAGAGAGACCCAAGGGGGTAGCTGAGTTGGCAAGGGACCTTTACCTTAGGAAGCGTATGGTTTTGAGTTTGACTCTTCTTATCTCTTTGGGGCCACTCACACGGGGGTGTTAATGTTCGTCACTGCTTTCAGTGAAAGTTGAATGGTTCTCATTCAACCCTGATATGAGTCGGTTCATGTGGTTGTGGGATCAGTATGGACCCACGGGAATGGAATAGTCAGGCCAAAGGCTTGGATACCCGTGGTTAGCAAGAGAGAGAGAGAGAGAGAGAGAGAGAGAGCACCGTAGGTGCAAGGCTGGTTGGGATGGTTTACTCTAGAAGAAGCCATGAATGTGGAAACCAAGGGGTCAATTATCTAGGGAACAAAAAGGAAAAAATGATGAAATGAGGGTTTTTTGACTTTTCACTCCCATGGGCAAAGGAGAAGAGAGAGGCGGTGTAAGAAGAATAGTCATTATGTAAAGTGAGGATATATTCATCATTATATAAAATCAGGCTCAAAATCAGGGTCAGGTTGGACTGGTCAGGCCGACCTCAACCTAGGGCCTCAACCCTGGCCTGGCCTGGCCTGGCCTGACCTTGACTCAAGGCCATAGATTTCTAACCTGACCTACTTTCAAGGTCAGAAATCTTAGCTCAAGTCCTATTCAAGCTCAGGGCAAGTTAGAGTGGGTTCGGGTTGATAGAGCTAAACTTGCACCTCTAATTCTAGGTACCTATCCCAACATAATGATGGCCATTGGCGAAGGAATTCATCCTTCATTGTGGTTTAAGTAAAACTTGGTACAAGAAAATTATGAAATTAGAGAAATGAATTTGGATCTTCAATGCTGAGTGACTTTCTTTGCTTATTTGGGGCTAAAATTTTATCAAGGATGTCCATGCCAATTTTGATCTCACACTAATTTACAAGGTAGGTCTCGCCATTTAAGTGTCACTAGTTCTTAATCCTTTATCCATCATTTTAATATGGACAAGTTACAATCTTTTTTGATCCTTTTTATCCCAATTAGATCCTCTTTGGGGAGAGGGGAGAGGGGAGAGGGGAGAAGGACCAGCAAGACACAAAATAAGAGAGAGTGACTGCTCAAACATGCAATCCAAGACCTATTGGATAAGGGAGAATCTACCGTCCGTACTAGATCACAACATAATGTGGTGATAAATCCACACTTAGGGGTTCCCCCTCATAATATTGTTTGGTTGGAATTTGAAGATAAAACAAGGGAAAGGGTTTGCCTCACAATGTTAATTTACCTACTTTCTGGCTTTCCCTTCCCAATTTTCTTGGTGAAGCAAATCAATTCAAAGGCATCATTAGAAATTGCACTCACTACTTGTCTATCTATCTCATCCTCTTAATCCAAATACATTTTCATTTCTTCCATCTTTATTAGAGAGTACCATAAAAAAAAATTAACAAGATGTGCTTAAGAATGCAAACCTTCTCTTAAGATATGCAAAAGTGTATTAACAGTAATATTAACAAACAAAGACACTTGATTTAGAATGAATTGAACAATGAGCTTGAAACACCATAATCACATTCATCATGTAACAGCTTGTGCTTATAATAACGATGACAATGACGATGACGACGACAACAATGACAATGATGATGATAATGATATGAGCTCGATATTCCAATCCTAGGGCATGCAATATCTTTAAACAAGGGTGATTAGGGTTTGCTTCAAGTCTCCCACATAAGGTAGTGAGCTATCCAATCTGAGATGACCTGTCCATAGATTGGGTTGAAGACCCACCCTAATCGGGTAATTAGCCTAAATTTTGTTGGGTTAGGAAAAATTAATAAGGCTCAAGTTGAATGTTTAAACTGAACCTGACCCATTAATTAGTGGGTATTATCAGGAATAGCCACCAAGGTTTAAGTCTGAGAATAGGATCAGGTGAATTGGCTGATCAGGGTCTCCAATCCAGCCAATACTAGCCAATCAGCTGATCCATGTAAGAATCAGTAGTGTCCAGTTTTGCCATCTCACATTAATTGTTTTATTTTAACAATTGTTTGTGTTCATTAGTACCCAACTAATCACATAGCAACCATGAGAACCCTGCACCTTACATAGCTCAAAATAAGTAGGAGTAAGTGCCTAAAAAAGAAGTCCAAAATTATAAAAATATTTTTAAATACCACAAGATTCAATTACAAAGAAGCGACATTCTTATGAAAATTCATTTTCAGTTTAAATAATTCTTTGTTTCATGTTTGATTGCTAAGTTAATGGGTGTGGTGTTCTCTATCACAAGGACGCACCTATGATTTATACCTATTTTGTGGCCTTACAGTTGGGGGGGGGGGGGATTGCGGTTAGGTTCATGTTGAGTCATTGATCAAGGGGGAATAAGTTGGAATCTAACTTAAACCTGATCTGCAGTGGGCGAACCCATGGCACAATGGTTAAGTTGCACTATTATAACATGTTGTTCACAGGTTTAATGCCCTCCTAGACCTTGCAGTAGCGGGAGCCTCGTGCACTGAGTTGCTCTTTTTTTTTTCTTCTAACTTGAACTTGCATCTACGAAAACTAAATAATGAGAATATTGAATTATCAAACCCATAAGCTTAAGGTGTTAGGTAGAGAAGCCAACTAGGGAATATGAATTTTCATTCAAGAACCTTGACTTATCATAATCCCTAATAAGGGAAAGTGCTTAAAGTTTGTGGACAAGTTTTTGGTCTAACAGGTTAGATTTGAATTTGAAGTAGCAAAATAAAGCTTTCATAATCCAATAAAGAAATGAAACTTTTCATACACAAAAGAATATGCAAATTATGGGAGGGTATATGATTAAATTTACTCCTGGAATTTAAAATGTAGTCATTCTAGACTATTTCCGGATATAACATTGCTACATCACTTTTCCATGCAACAAAACTTGATGTCAATCTAGAGGTACCCTTTGGTAATGAAAATGTTACCAAACGCTGCCTAAGTTTGAAAAAAATGAGAAAATTTTTACTTTACATCCAAGGGTTCACCCACAAATCTTGACATTATCATCATCATTATTTTGCGTTATCTGTTGGAGGTCCAAAATACTCCTCACTATTCCAAATACCTATGCTAGCATGATGAGCTACTGATGTTTATTGTTGATGGAATTCATCCTTCACTGTGGCTTAAGGAAAATTCGATCCAAGTAAGATTAATTAAGATCTATTAGAAACAAATAAACTTGGATCTTCAATATTGAGCCACTTCCTTTGCTTAATTAGGTTTTAAAATTTTTTCCAAGATATCCATGATAGTTAGGGTCTCGCATTAAGTGTCCCTAGCCTTTTTATTAATTTTTTTTTTATCGATCATTTATGAATAAGGACAAGTCACAATCTTCTTCAATTCGTCCCATATTTCCTCTTTTATGGTTTTAATTATCGATGCCTTTTGTTGTTATCGGGGATTTTAATCAAGTTTTGGACCCAAATGAGAATTTGGGAGTAGGGATTTTAACCCCATTAGCCCTGCTGCTCAGGGTCTTTCTTCTCTTTCCTCCTTTGAATTAATTGAAATTCCTCTTTCAGATGCTTCTTTTACTTGGATTTATTGAAGGAAGCCCCCTCATTTACTCGAGGAGATCCTTAACAGATGTCTTGCTCACACGCTTTAGCTTCCGTTTTGGGGTAGAATCTCTCTTGACCATTCCTAAAAATCGGTTAAGATCATTAGGCCCCAGTTCTCCGATTAAATCTTAGTTCTTTTCATTTTAAGTAGTTGCTCATTTTCTATAGCACCTAAGAATACGGTAAGTGTACCAAATTTGTTTAGGAGATCGGTGAAATGTCTTGATTATGAATACGAAAAGTGTACTGGATCCATCTGAGAGATCGGTGAGGTGTCTCTACTAAGAATACAACAAGTACTAAGGGGTTTAGGAGATTGGTGAGATTGTGCAAACTTTAGTCTCACATCGCTTAGGGGGGTTGTTAGCTAAGCTTAGTTGATAACATCTAGCCTCCTTAACAAGATACAACGCCGTTTACAATTTTAAGACCCATGGACAACAAATGAAATATTGTGCCAAGATTAATGGGGTCAATGCGTTACATCTTCCAAGCAACTTTGTTCCACCAGTGGTAGAAATGTCATAGTTTGTCTAGAAACTCGATCTAATGCATTCTATTCTTCAACGGAACAAAGACGTCTTTAGTTTCCAAGCTCCCTTAAATCATATTAATAATCTAAAAGACTCCTCTCCCGTAGAAGCCAATTTATTTTTAGTGAATGATTTTTTTCAAAACCTTGATTGGATGCTTAAGGCTGAAGAAATTTTCTGATTCTAAAAATATTGACATCTTTATGTTCGTAAGGGGATAGAATAAACGGCATTCTATCACATGGCTACAACAATTAATCAGAAAAATCCTATCCATTAGCTTTTCGAAGGATGAGGATAGCTATGTTGTATTTGAAAAAAGAGATATTGCTAATATTTTTGCCAAACAAATTGATTCCATTTTTATGACATCAAACCTCAAGGACCCAGTCATCCTGTCTCTGAGTCGCTGGTGGCTGCGGATAACAATTTTCTATGTGCCATCCCTTTGCCTTCAAATCTCTTGGTCATGATGGGATTCTTACCATGTTTTATAATAAGTGTTTGAATTAACAACAATTACCTAACGTAATTGGTGAGCTGTGGTGTGCAAAAAATTTATGTTCACCCAAGATGTCTCAAGCACTAACCTTTTGACTGTTACTTACTTCCCTCCTACCTATCAAATTTTTGTCAACACAATTATTACCAGAGTTTGTCTACTTTATGAAACATAGTAAGCGTTGTGTGGGCTGACAGTGATAAAATTCGACATGTCTAAGGCCTATGATCATGTTAATTAGGGATTTAAAGACCCTTTTCCAATTTTATGTTTTTTAGGGGTTTGGTTCGACCTTATCAATGTCTTAATCTCTTTGGTTTCCTATTACATAAAATTAAAATGTTCTAATCTTAATCTCTCTTTATTTTAACCATGGAAGGTCTCTCCTATATTTTGAGAGTTTTCAAAGATCTAAATCTTTTAAAGGTATTCTGATCTCCAGAAGTGCTCCGGAAATAACCCATCTCTTGTTTGTAGACGACACTCTTCTATTTTGTAGGGCCACACTTTATCCAAACATTACAGGTAGTTCTTGATCTTTTCGAAGGCTTTGTAGGACAAAACATTTATTTTAACAAAAGTGAAAATTTTCTTTAGTAAACACACTCTTGCCAAATATTTCCCCCACCATAACCTTCTTGATGGTGATTCCTAACCCTGATTGGGTTCGTGGACTTAGAATAGAATTATCCACATTCTCCCCATTAAAAAAAAAAAAAAAAAATATTCCCAAATAGAATTTTCCATAAACAGTGGAATGTTCCACTCCTTAATGCCTTGTTTCTCATGCCACTTGTATACAAATATCATCTCTATTCATGAAGATTTTGTGATTTTTCATGCTAACAAAAAGGGAATTTTGTCCAAGATTTATTTTATTTTATTTCATTTTTTTGATATAGAAAGCAAATAAAAGCGTTAAGGATTTATACATGTCATATCCTATATAACTATATATATTTTTTTCTTCTATCGCCTGTAAGGCTACCTTCTTAAGCACCCCTAGTATTCTATTGTTAGTTTTAATTAACAAATAGGGGTTAAAAGAGTAATCGTCTATCTCTCTTCGTAGAGATATTAATATACTATAATTAATTAAAAGGGGGGGTCCTTAAGTTCCACTGTAGAACTGATCCTATTTCTTCCCAACCACCCCATACTGCATCCACTATCACATTCGATCCCGTGCCACTGTGACTCCCTTGAGCAATCCTATAATTGTTCCCTCACCATCTTCTCTTGTCATCAAATAGTCAACATGACATAAGATGCATTTACCTTGTAAAAAGAAACAAACTACCCACGCACAAAAATTTTGATATTTGTCTGAACTATTTGTGATTATTAAAATACTATCATTATTTGGGGTGGGGTAGGGCTACCATATTGCTTGGATTTCACATGTAGCTTTTTGTTACCGAAGTGTAATCCATTGAAGATCCAAAAGTCAGCTTGTTTCAATATTGCAGAGAATTCTGGTTTAATGTCACAGCATAATCTGGTTTCTATGTTTCCATATGAAATAACAATAAATCATAAAAATAGAAAAGAACCTCCGCAAGTCTGTCTTAGGTATATCACCCGAGTAGAAACAAATAAAAAAATTATTAAAGGATAGGCCTTGGTTGTGATCTGGTTTGAAAACCAATGGGCCAGCTACCCAAATTCGTCTGGTGAAATCACATCCAAAAAGAATATGTTGCAAAGATTTGTGATGGATGTGACAGAACCCACAAATTGGGTCAATGTCCACCTATTTAGATAAGATAACCTTTGTGGGTAGTCCCGCATTGATGAGTTTCCAAAAGAAGAATTTAAACTTGGGATGGATATTGATTTTTCAATAAAAACACCACCATTGTGAGCAAGGGTAAGAGCAACAATACCTGCTTGAGCATCCATTTAATTTGTTAGTGAAATGAATAGGTAAAGCAATATTCAGGAGTCCCATATTCCATTGATCATTTATCACAAATTCACTGACAGTGTAGTAAAATTGCTTGGGAGGATTTAGGATAAGGTTGGAAATATGAAGTTTTCTGTTGGATTGTGATGATAAGATCCAAGGATCATCCCAGAAAAATATGTTGTTGCCATTGCCTATTTTCAATTTTACTATTGAAATGAATGATGTTTTTTAGAGTTGAAAGCACAAAGACTGCTGTTCAAGCAATAAGATCCATGGATTCTTAAGGTTTTTTTATGGAACACTCACCTGTTATTGAAGTATTTGGATTTGAGTCCCTAAACTTATGGACTTTGATCACTATTCAACATCCTCCATCCTAGTTTAAGAAGCAAAGCCTTGTTGTGGGTTTCAGAATCTCTGATACCCAAACCTCCAAAAATATGGGTTAACTGATTTTCTTCAATCCGATCAAGTGAGGCCTATTATGTTTGATTCCATGGTCATTCGAAAAATGAAGATAGATAGAATCTAATTTCATGCAAATGTTATTTGGTAACAAAAAGCAAGACATTAAGCACGTAGACAACCAAGCAAGAGAGGATTGCAAATTTTCTTACTCATTAGGGCCCATCATCTTCCCTGGGCTCCAAAAGCCCAATCTGATCCAATGTGTGGATATCATCCTTGCACCCGAAATTCAAAGATTTTTTGTGGAAGCTCTTAAATCATGGTTTCCTGACTATAGAAATTTTATCAAAGTTTCTCTGTATTGATGATTTTTGCCCCTTCTTTTCCCTAAAAAGGAAACTAAGCGGCACCTCTTTCTGTCGTGTTATCTTTCCAAAAGAATTTGGGCAGCACCTTTACTGGGTGTTAGAAAATATCCAAGTGGTCCCTATTTAAGACATTTACTTCAAAACTTTGCAAATAAAAGAGATTTTTCCTTCTTTATTTCAGTATTTGTTATTACTTGTTATTTTATTTGGATTGCTAGAAAATACTGTGTTGGACAGGATAAACCCCCCAACCCTCATAGTATCATGGCCAATATAGAAAAGTGGATACAGGACTTAGATCTCGTTTCATCTGGTATTCTTATAAACATCTCCTCTATATCTGATTTATTGATGCAAGAATGGTTCTCGTATGAGAACTTGATCAACACTCGTCATGCAGGTGCTGGTGGTGTTATTCGTGTTGTGCTATTAGTGGATGAGGATATTCTAACTTTATAGGAAAATTTGAATATTCATGGAAGTGATGTTGCTGGCTAGAATAAAAGGCCTCTCCTATGTTTGGATTGAATGTGATTATTCTTCTGTTGTGGCTAGTATCATAACTCAATCAATTCCTTGGTGTGTCAGATAGAAATAGATGGTGGTATGGCCTTATCTGTAGAGTATTTCATGGATTATTATTCCCACTATCATAGGAAGGTGAAAAGGGTAGAAGATGCTTTAGCTCGAAGAGCATCAGTGACTAGAATTTCTGAAAGTTAGAATGATCTTCTATCTTTTATTCATAATGAGTTAATTTGGGACCCTCAAGACCGACCAAGGTTTTAAATTTTCACTAATTGTTAACCTTTAATAAGGGTTTTTTTTGAATGGTGTGTCTCGTTTCCTTTTCTGATGGCAATGCCAAAGGTGGAGGAAGTTTAAAGATCCCATTTTGTTATATAATATAATATATATATATATATATATAAAAAAGCATGTACTCATGTTTCTTGGCTGATATTTTCTTTGACTACTTTTCCCCCTCTTACTTATTTAAATTCGTCATCTTTTTCATTATCTTTTTTGTCAGTCCTTTCTATTTTTTCGATATTGTTGGTTCCCTTTATATTTTTAAAATTTTAGTTTCTTTATTCCTATCACATCCCTTTCCTTATCTTTCTTTCCCACTTTCCTTTTCTCCCTCCCTTCTCACACATTTCTTTTTTTTTCTCTTTTAATATCTATAATTTATGAGTTGTTTTTACCAAATTTTTTTTTCTTCTAAATTTCCTCCCTCTTTATTCCTATCACATCCCTTTCCTTATCTTTCTTTCCCACTTTCCTTTTCTCCCTCCCCTCTCACACGTTCCCCTCTTTTTCTCTTCTAATATCTATAATTTATAAGTTGTTTTTACCATTTTTTTTTTCTCTAAATTTCCTCCCTCTCTTAGCTTCGTCTCTTTTTTTCTTAAAATCCACATCTTTCTTAAGAGCAAAAAAAATCTATATTTTGAGGAGTTTTTATAGCATAATATAAAAAAAAAAAGAAAAATTCTTTCTAAATTTTCTCCCTCCCCTCTCTCACGTTCCCCTCTTTTACTTTTTTAATCCATATCTTTCTAAAAGAAAAAGTAAAAAAAGAAAAAAAAAATCTAAATTTTAGGAGTTGTTTTTACCTTATATCTTTCTAAATTTTCTTCCTCCTCTCTCTCTCTCTCTCTTTTATAAATCTTTCTAAATTTTCTCCCCCCTCTCTTTTCCTCTTTTAATCTATATCTTTCTAAAAGAAACTATATTTAAGAAATCGTTTTTACCTAAAAAAATAAAATTCTTTTTAAATTTTCTCCATCCTCTCTCTCAAGTTTCTATCTTTCTAAAAGAAAAATGTATATTCTAGGAGTTTTTAAATAAACATTGCCCTCTTTCCTATTACGTTTCTCTCTTTCTCTTTTTCTTTCTATGAAAAAAATAAAAAATAAATCTATACTTTAAAATTTTTGTACAAAAAAATTATATTTTTGGAATTTTTTTTTTCTCTCTCCACTTCCGTAACCTCACTAGCCTCAAGCTTTTTGGTTGCTACGAGACGACCAATGCAAGCATGGCCGATTTTGCGGTCAACGGTAACAGAAAAATCTTCTTTACTTCCCTTTGTTATCGTTTTCATTCTCCCCACCAAAAAAAAAAAAAAAAAATCTTCCTCCCCCTTCTTCTTGGTCTTACCAGGAGGGATACTTTTACATTCACTCTAGTATTGGAGTTTGGTTCAATTTTATCCTTATTGATCAAACCTGATGGGTCCCTGTGGTATTTTTTATAGGAGATAATTGAGCTTCTTACCAATGAAGTGCAATAGTTGAAGAATTATCTCTCTTGAGTTTAAAAGGTATTGATGTTGGTTATTATGACATTCAACGGAGATTATGTTGGCTATTAAGATTTATTACATTCAATAGAGATTGTGGTTTTGTTATTGACAGGAATTATGTTGTAGTGTTGGAATTTGGTGTTTTTTATTTTGAAGAGAATGGTAAGGGGGTTTATTGACATATGGAGATGGCTTTGGATGTATGGTCGTAATGTGGACATGGAGGAAGCAATAGATGTGGTATTGCTGGTGGTGTATTTTGTTTTTTAAATTATGCAAATCACTGGTAGTTGGTGTGAATAAGTGGAAGTTTTGAAGATGAGCCTGCGTAATTAACAGGATATTCCTTCAGTGATGCACCTTACAAAAGAATGTCCCGTTCAGGTTTTATGGTTTCTGATCCTTTCATTGTTCTTCTTTTTTTCCTTATTGGTTGCTATCCTAATGCAAAGAAGGGAGGAAAAGAAGGAAAAACGTTTAGCGTTTTATACCGAAGCCTTCACTATGGAGAAGACAAAAGCGCAGAAGAGCGCTGATCTACACAGAAATCGAGCTACTTGTTATTTGAAATTACAAGATTTCAAAAAGGTCCTAATCCTACCCCATCTCTCTTGCAATTTTTATTAAAATTTTCAGTTTCTATATTGTGTTTCTTCTGGATTATTGTGGTTGGTTAATTGTTTTGTAAAAAGTTATTGGCGTCTTTTGTTCAATTTAAATTAGTTTAATCGTTTAAATAGAGATTTAGTTTCTGCTGATCAGGATGAACAAAAGACATCTTTGAAATTAGCTTAAATCTTCTTATATTTTTTGAATCCACATGCTTAAAAAGGAATCTGTTTGTGAAAATATTCTAACCTGGCCGTTCATCAACCTTTTTAGTGTTAGGTCAAGGGTATTAGTTTAAAAAAGCAATAAAATAAAAAATATAGTTATGTACTGAATTGAGTACTTTTAAAAATTTTTTTTTTGTTGAAATTAAAGTTTTTATGTTAAAGACTTAAATTGTGAAGTTTTGTAATCCCTTTTTTAATTCAAACTATTTTATCAATTTCAGATGATATATTTTTATGTCTTATCAATTCTTCAATTTCATCTATAGTGTGGCAATTTTTGGATTTGTTTTACAACCTCCCCTCCCACCCTTAGATTTTATGTGTTATTTCCAGATTTAGTACTTGAAGTTGTGATTATTATTTCCTTGCACAAAATCTGAATCTCAACATTTTAAATTCAGTTATAATAAAATAAATAAATAAATAACCATTTTAAATTCAATTAGTTCAAGCAGTCTAAAACTTTTTATTTTTATAAAAGCCCTATTGATAGTTACTTTGCCTAAATTTAATTATAAATTTTACAGATTGACTCCTGTAATATTATAAGAGATGTAAACTAACACAGTGCATATATTTCAAGAAATTAATGTTCAACATTTTTTTGTTGTGTTTGGTAACCACTGTACTCTTAGAAAGTACTTGGTGCTCTTAGGTGGACCACCACCATCATTTCCATCACAATTATTTCATATATTCTTTCAATATCTCCATATTCTTCAAAATCCATGTCCTCATGTAGTTTTTTATTATTAGTTTTTTTTCGTTAGAATTAGTGTTTTTATTAACTAGGTAGATACATTTAGTTTTTTTTATTAGTCTCCCCATTCTTTAGCTTTTTTTCATGTATTGAATAATGTCTCCTATGCAAGTAATGTTGCATGAACCATTTCTTATTATCTTTCCTATATTTTTTGACGGAAAATGGTTAATGGAGGAACTGTAAGTTTGCAACCTTTTTGAATAAGGAACTTTTTTTTTTTTTGTTGGAATGAGTGCATAAATTAATTGGGTTGACACATTTAGTTTTTTATTATTAGTCTTTTCTGCTGGAATGAATGCACAATATTGGGTAGATAAATTTAGAATTTTTATTTTTTATTATTTTTTTATTATTAGTGTTTTTTGCTGGAATGAGTGCACAATACTGGGTAGATGAATTTAGTTTTCTATTAGCCTCCCCATCCCTTAGTCTTCTTTATGCATTGAAGAATGTTTCCTATGCATTCATGGGTTTTATTTGGTCTAATGGACGTCCGAAGCAATTCCTATGTCATTCTCCCGATAATGTACTCATAGGTTTTATATGATTCCTTGATGATTAAGGACATTGATAAGTTTTAATTTCTTCTCACTCTGTTTGAGTTTTAGTTTGTGTTTTTGATGAAATTCTGCTTAATATTTTTCCGCTTAGATGGGATCTTTTTCAATATTGAAAGCAAGTATGTTCAATGTTCAATTGTTCATTTTGTATTATGTCTGTCCCTACCAACAAATGGCCATCTAAATTCACCATGAATGACCATTGTCTATTTTACAAGTATGGGGTTTTACGTTCCTCTAACTCTCTCCCTTCTTCTATCATACAATCTATTTTCCTTCCCTTTCTATAACACTTTTCTCTCCCTTATTACTCTCACAGTAAAACACAATCCGTCGAGGAGGTGGTGATTATTTTCTATTTTTTGTGTTTGATTTTGTTTTTGTTGAAGATTCTCTAATTTGAACTGGCAGTCAAATAAATCAATTAGAGAAGTTGTATTCGAGGTTGTAATCTAACTTTACAAAGTTTGTATTCAAACTAGATCAGCCTTGCTTCATAATCTGCTTTGTTTTTGTTTTGTCTTTTTTTTTTTAACTCTAATCTTTTGTATCTTAAACTCGTGTTTAAATTATTTTTCTTTTCTTTATAATTTAGATTGAAATAAATTGAGCCTTTCAAAAATTTGGATCAATAAATTTTACAAAGGATTATTTTTGAATGCATTTAGATTATTGTAGACATTTAATTTCTTTGCCACCTGACAAAATGCTCACATGTGCTCACATGTGCAATTGCACATGTCTATTTTAATAGTATATATATATATATATCATTTGCTAATTTTAAGCCAAAAAAGAAAAATGATGAAAGAGAAGGCACACCTAATGATAGGATGAATATTAGTAGTACTCTTTAGGTGTGTTAATCTTTAATTACTAAGACTTTTATTAAAGAATTTTACAGATCAAATAAAACCCTTGTTAGGGTGTTAATGTTTTGAGATGTATTTAAGATTTCAAGACATTTAATTAAATACCCATAAAATCCCTGTGACAAAGTGTGAAATTCGTCTGCAACTGCTGCATGCAGCAGTGAGCATTGGGTGGCTAGAGCCCCTTGAAACGCATGCTTAGATATTCTCAGTCGTTAAATGTTCATCGCATTTCGCCGTTCACTGTAAAAGATGTGAACTCCTGCGATATACAAGACAAGGTAATATAGAATCCATTTTTATGTAATAAAAGCTCCTGAAGGAGACCTTTATAAGAGACGTCCAAAACTGAGTCAAATCTGTGGTTTACAACCAGTCAGCTTACGGACAAAAAAGATTGTGACTGTCCAACGGTTCATATTCCACTAGCAATTCTTCATTGGGTATGGCCTTCTAAAAAGCTAATGAAAGAGCTAGAAAAAGGAAGAAAAGGGTTAAGGTAATGGAAAGCAAGGAGAACAACTTGGTTTGAATAAAAGAAAAAGCAGCTTTGTACTTGGTGGGGTAGTGTCGGTTTACTTTTTATAAAACAGACGCCATCTCCTTGACACTTGTATGTGCTCCAAAAGTGATTCTGAAAGGTAGTCATTCTCTTGGGATTTCACCATAAATCAAGTTAAAATCAAGTAAAGTTTATTATAAATTTTTTTAAAGTTATCATATCATATATGGATTTCCTTTTTACATCTATCTTAAAGGTAAAATTTAGCCCCAAATGAAAAATGTGGATCAAAGATTAAGGAGAAAGTTTTCTCCAAAACCCACAAATCTAGGGTCACTAGTATTTCTTTAGGCTCCGTTTGATTGTAATGGAAATTTAAACAGAAAGGAAGTGAAATTTTCATACTTTAAAAAGAAAAGTTTATAATCATTACCCCATATGATTGTATAAACTACTTAATTTTTTTAACCATATTTAGTAATGATATATTTTATTTGTAATTTTTATTTTACATATTATATAGCAAATGATTTTGGATGCAAAGTAAAATGAAATTTTATAACCAAATATGAAATGATTTGAAGTCAATGTTAAAATCACATGGGTAATGATTACATATATATATATATATATATATATTTTAAATATAAAACTATCAATTCCCTTCCATTTAATTCCCTTTACAAACGGAGCCTTAGGACAAACTTTTTATTACATCAACAGTAGAGATGTATACCATTATACCTTTTATCCCATTGAGTTGTCATAAGGCCATGCTATGAATGGATACCCGTTTACCATTGTCTTAGAAGAACTCAGTCCATTTTTTGTTAGGCAAATTCTGAAAACATCACTTTGGACTTTTATTCTATGACCATCATGGCCCATGGTATACCTTTTTTTTTTGATGGGTGAACAAAAACCACCTCCAAGATTTAATTGGTCGAATATGCAAGGAAAATATACAAATCAGTTACCCCAGAAGAAAATAAATGTGAATTCGGTGGAGGATCTGAGGGTGTCCTAAATTTTTGGAATATCATCTCTTTCACCACTTCATAGATGTATTATGGAGGTTTCTTGGAATAAGTCTGATATAGGCTAGCTAAAGCTTAATTTTGATGGTTGTTCCCTTGGTAATCTAGGTAATTCAGGTGTACGTGGTATTCTTCGAAACTTGAATGGAATGCTAGTATAGAGTTTTTTTTTTTTTTTTCCTTCAAATTCATACAATTTTCTCTATGGAATTTGCAGACTTTTTCTTTGGAATCCAACTAGAAAAAGCAAAGATGCATCATATCTTTGGCTGGAATGTGATTCCAATGCGGTGGTTACAAGCATCTCCAATAAGGTGCATCATATCTTTAGGTGATCGAAAGGGATGCTTGAAGGTCGAGTGGTAGAATATGAGTAAAGTTTCAGTCAGCTACATAGATGAAGAAATGTTCAAGAAGTCTGCCTTCACCCGTACTTTGTAATGTGGCTTGTTAGACATAGTGTAGATTCAAGTTGAAGAGATATTTGCAGTGATGTATTTTATCACTCTAATATACTCTATTTCTCTCTCGTGTTTTTCCTACATTTTAAAAATTTTGGGGCAAGTTGTTGGAAGTTTCAAAACTCATGGCTCAAAAATTACATTATCTTTGTGCATTTCTTTTTGTCCATTACATGTGTGTCTTGCTTTTGTGAAATTTTTATCCATATTGCGTGAGGATGAGTAGAAAGAGAGGTATTATATGTCGGAGAGTTTGAGGCGCTTCTTTACATGTGCACATCTGCACCAAACCGTGGGGGCAAGGTCAGGGCAAGGGCGAGGGTGTGGTTGTAAAATACCAATATTTTTATATGTATTTGGACCTTTTTTTTTCCTTTTCTTTTCTTTTCTCTTTTCATTGGGCTGGACTTGGATGGGGCCATTTTATGTGACTTAATTGTTACATGGATGCTGCCTATTTTATATATTCACTAGTTGAACATTATTTATTTAATTCTCTTCGCGATTAAGATCAACATTTTATTTTGTTTTATTTTTTTGCTAACGAGGAACCCCTCAAATGTATATATATATATATATATATATATACGGTTTTACGGTTCAAGTCATGATTTATCATCTTAATCAAATTAGATTAAACATTTAATTATTTTTAACCATAGGTTTAGATTATTATTATTTTTTTTAACCATATATAGGTTCAAAGGTAATCAACCTATGGAATATATTTTTTAATTACCTATCTTCCTTTGTGTTTCTTCCCTTATTCATCTTTGGAGCAAGGGGAGAAAGAATAATCCCTCATCATATGTTTAGTAAAATAGGAATAGATTTTATTCGAGAACATCCTTTTATTAGGATGTGTTTATATGAGATGCAAGTGTAGATATATGTATACATATCATACATGTGAAGGTATATATATGGTATATATTAAATTTGCCGGAATAAGTTGTACAATGGATGGCTATGATTCTTAGTATGATCTTTGATTTTTATATCACGACTATGGATATCGCTAGCCATTGAATGAGAATCAATTTTATAATAATAATAATAATAATAATAATGAGCATCAATTTTGAAATATTTTTACTTAATTATTTGAAGAGTTTTGTAAGTTGTATCTCTTTTAAAAGATTTTTATCTATAAATATCTTTATAGACAAGTAAATCCCAAATTACTCTTGTTCAAATCTCAAATTTCAGTGAAATTAAGTTGGTTAGGTGACAATTTCAACAATGAAACGCCACATCATTCTTCCATGTGATTGAACTAAAGGCCTATTTGATTTTGTTTCTGCTATTTCCGTGTCTAGAAACAATAGACAGAAACAACAGAGTCTATGCTAAGAAACGAATTTTGGAACCAAAAGGTGTTTGATTTTTCTATTTTCTGTAACATTTTCAATAGTGTAGTCGGGTTCAAGACACGAGTGAAGGCACGACGTTGCAGTTACACGTCTCACGAGTGAAGGCACTGCGTTGGAATTGCAGGTATGCTTCATGGAGATGAGCTTCAGAAGGATGAATGCAATCTAGAAATATGAGTTTTGCACAACCAGGTTGGAGTCACCGCTTCTGGATAGCAAAAAGTTTCAACAATGGGTTGTAGTCGGGGGTAAGTCGAGTGAAGTATTGGGTTTTTTACAATTTTTGCTCTTCCCACTTGTTATTAAAAATAGAAAAATAAGTTTGACTTGTTTCTCTATTCCTGTTTCTTGACACAGAAATATACATAAATTTTTATTTTAATTTTGAAAAACAAGTTAAACAAATAAAAAAAAAAATCAAACGATTTTTAAAAACAAAATTAAATGAACCTTAAGTTTTCAATCTTGGGGAAAAAACACTTTAACTGCACAAAATAGGAGAGCTTTGTCCAAAAGAAATATATTAAGAGAAAAATCTTTTAAAGGTGTGCATATGAATGTTCTATATTCTTCCACTATATATTCAGAGAAACAATTTTATTTGAGTTGAGAAGGCGTGTTCTACATTCTTCCACCATAAAAGAGGAGAAAAAGAAAAAGGTTTCAGTGGGCCGTGGCCACCATTTATTATGGAAATTCAAAGAGCCATATATCTGATTCATTATTGCACTTTTGAGGCTGTCTAGTAGGCTTAGATCCTTCGGGTGGCCTCTTTCCCCTAATTGATCCAGTCCTGCCAGCTCATGGTCAAAAGCTCAACCGTGTTTCTCCTTTTGTAACTCTTAAAACGCATTTAAAATGCGTTCGCATTTTTTTACCGTTTAAAACGCATATTATCGTATGCTTCCATACAATGCGGGAAAAAATGGGTACGGCTGTATAAAACATTTTAAACACGTTTTAAACGCAAGTTTAAAATGCGTATACGTTTTGTAAGGGCAAAATGGGAATTTTGTCATACTATTTAAAAAAAAAAAAAACCCAAAACCGAAGAAAACGTTTTAAGATTTCTGAATTATGATTTCTTCCCCAAATCCCTTCCCTTCGTTTTCTTCCCCAAATCCCTAATTCTGAATTTCTGATTTCTGAAATTGTGTTCGTAGCCGTAGTCCGGTGCTCCGGTGAGTCCGTGACTCCCTTCATCTCTCCCTTCTTTCGTGACACGATTTTTCGACCTAGGAAAAACCAGGCGAACGGAGCCATTACTGGAAGGCGGCTCACGAATGTTGGCCGCAGCGGATTGACAACGGTTCAGACTCGACGAATCATCAAAAGCGGCATCGAAACGAGTGAGCAACAGCTGCTGAGACGAGTTGCCGCCCTCAGGACCCGTGGTTTGAGAGGGTTGGTATTGAGGTACGCTCTTCGAGCCCTTGTTGTGAGCCTTTCTTGTGTAGACTTTGCCATCTCCCCATCTATGCTTATCTCGAGAACCATCACCGCCTCCCCTGACCATAGGCCCGGAAGCCATACACTCTGTTGGTCAGACCGTCAGACTCTGAACCTTCTTCTCCGTTTGTCAATCGAAGAAAACCCAGAGCAAAAGTGGAAGAGCAGGTCGTCGGAAGCGTTGGAAGTCGTCGGAAGTCGAGAAAGGTTAATCACTTAATCACAGGTCGTCGGAGGTCATCGAAAGTCGAGCTCGGGCATCGATAGTAGCAAGAACTCAGAAGACTCTCAAGTCCGGTGACTCCGGTCCCCCCGTAGACTTACAGTCGTCACTTGTGAAGGAAAGGAAGGAGCCAGTACCAATTAATCGGCAATCGGAGGTAGAGAATCGGAGGAAAGGAAGGAGCTAGTACCAATTAACCGGCAATGGTGTATTAAGTTTTAATTTGGAATTTACATTGGATGCTATATTTTGGATGATATATGCATGAATGTTTGATGTAGATGTAGTTTAGAACATTAGATGCAGGTATACAGGCAATAATCTTTCAAATTACATGATGATATATTGCCCTTTTTTTGGTTTCGTTTTTTTGAAAACTACACGTTTAATACTCGTACCGTTCGTTTCCGTCCGTTTGACGTTTCCTGTTTTTTTGACCTTTTTTTGACCGTACCGTTCATCGTTTTTATCCGTTTAAAACACGTACCGTACGTCTCTGTTTTTTTGCCGTTCCCGTTTTAACTAACAGTGTGCTATTCAAGGGAAAATGCTAGAATACTGAATGAATCCTTGCACATAAAACTATAGGCTCCGTTTGGTTACAAGGGAATTTAGAGGTAAAGAAATGAAATTTTGTAACCTAAAAAAAAAATTTTATAATTATTATCGACATAATTGTATATCGCTAACTCTAAATTATTTGATATTCGATTATTAAGTTTCATTTTACTTTGTATCCAAAATCCTTAGGTTGGAAAAGTATAATAAAAATTACATTTAAAAAATGTTATTACTAAGTATATTAAGATATAATCTCAAGGGGTAGTAGAGTTGGTAAGAGACCTTCGCCTCAAGAAGCGTGTAGTTCTGAATTCGACTCCTCTTATCTCCTTGGGGCTATTTACATGGAGGGGTGTTTAGTGCTCTTCACTGCTTTCAGTGAAAGTTGAACGGTTTTCATTCAACCTCGGTTTGACCTGGTTCATGCAGTTGTGGGGTCATTATGTTGAATGATTTTATTTTTATTTAGTTTTTTTTTTTTAATATTTTGAAAATCCTTAGGTCGAAGCAGTATAATGAAAATTACATCTAAAAAATGTTATTACTAAAGTATTGCAAGATATTAAGTAATTTATAGAATTATGTTGAGTGATTTCTTTTTATTTTATTTAATTTTTTCTTAATTTTTTGAAAATTTTAACTTTCCTTCCTTTTTTTAGTTCCCCTTGAAACCAATCTGAACCTTCTGAACCTTCAATCAGTGTGTGTGACATAGGTTTTCAAAATTTTAATTTTCGATCTCATTTTGCCCAGTGTTACCATTCATTTTCAACCAAACAGACAACCACGATGACCATTAGCTCTCCTTGTTCTCATTTTATTAGAACAGGAAACAGATTTCCGGTATGGAGAGTGACAGATTGGTTTCTTGAATTGGTGGCTATTTTAATTAGGTGAAAACGATTAGATAATTATTTATGATCGTCAAGCACATGAAGAATTTTTAAGTCTCAAAGATCAATACTGAATGTAACATTTTATAGTCATTAAATTCACTTAGCATGTGATCTATAGGTTGAATAGCTAACCCTGAGAACCTAGTCATCATTAATTAGATTGATTAGTGATTGACTGGTTAAGTTTGGGAGGTCAATTCTTTATATGGTTAAAAGTGCAGTCAGTGCAAATAAATTTGAACGGTCATTAATCTCACCTTTGATAATGACAAATAGTAAATCCTAAATTATTCATAGTTTTATTTTATTTTACTTATTTATTTATTTTTTACGTGGTACGTACATGTTGACTTTTCTACCATGTTAATAATGAAATCCCTTGTTTCTCTCTCCTGTTTCACTTTTATTCTATTATTTTGTGTCTAGATGGTCCCCTCTTCAGCCATCCCTGACTGAAAAAGGGGAAGGGAGGGGAGGGGTGAAAAGGAGAGAAATCTTAGCTAAGTGATCTCTTTTTCACCTAATTGCTTGAGCAACACTCTCAATTATGGTTAAAGTTCATGGTACTGGCGCTGAGGATATCATTCTGGGTACATCTATATTCATTGGGATGGTAATACAACACATGCTTTACATCAGCATTTCACTTTAGAAATAGCCGCTCAACCAATTGGGGGTGGGGGAGATTGGGACGGGAGTGACAATAGGCGTCATTTCCAAAACAGAAGTAGAGAGGTTACTACATCCTCCAAATTGATGAGATGGTTCACACAGTTTAAGACGACGATGAGATGAAATTGTTTAACAAGCAATCGAACAAGTGAAACTCTGATGCCACCTACATTCAGCCTGGAAGAAAAGGGAGGCTTAAGGCTTGATGCCTGAGGTTTAGTTAGGCTATGAATCACCTATATCATTGAGTTTGGTAGGCAGATTTTTTTTTTTTGGTCAGGAGGAAGAAAAAAAAATTCAGATGGCACATTTTGAGAGGTTTTTTAAAGAATTTAATGTGGTTCAACATGAATATCTACATCTACTTGAGAGAACTAAAGATTCTTATTTTTTTAAATTATTAATAAGAAAAAATTTCTACACCACTCTCCACCTAGGGGTGTAAGTTTAGCTCTGATGATCCTAACCTGCCCTGAGCCCGAATCCTATCTAACCCGACTATGAGGGCCAAACCGAACCAACCCTGTATGAGGTTTGGCCTGGTCTAGGTTGAGGGATAGAAAACTCAGCCCGACCCTAACCCGCCCTGAGTCCAACCCTGATTATTATTGTGTTTAACTAATAATGTTTTCTCACCCTAGTATACACTATATGACTACATAATGTATTTTTAAACCCCAGCTCCCTAACCCCTCTACTCTTTCCAAATGCAAAAATAGCAGAAAGTAGAAACCCTTGAGGCCTTGAGGCAGGCTCTCGAGTCATCCCTCTCACAAAGTCTCTCTCCCATCTAGCAATCCCTGTTTTGAGTGATGAAGGACTAAAGAAAGAAGAAGACTCCCTTGATTAGCTTCTCCCAATCTCCCCTATCTCTGTTTTGAGAGATGAAGAAGGAAAAACATCTTGCTGCCCTTTCCGTTCGGCCTTCCCTTCTCTCCCCCATCCTTCTTAGCTCTCACGACGGTAAGTCTCTCTCTCTCTCTCTCTCTCTCTCTCTCTCTCTCTCTCTCTCTCTCTCCTTTGTCTGCAATTTTTTAGAATAATCATTCCAAAGTTCTTCTGTGGTTTCATCCTTCACTATGCATTTGTATGAATTAACAATTTCATTTAGGATTAATTACAGTGGTGTTACACCCGTGCCCTAATCTGGTCTAATTTGAACTGTTGTAATAGGTCTTGGACCGGAGGTGGGAAGTACCACCGGGTTTTAGATTGCAGCTGCCCATTGCCAAAGGGGGAGAGATGACCCCACATATTCGTGTATTGCTTGCTAGTCCAACTGGAGGGGATTCACGCCTTCTGATCCCAAATGGTAAGTGACCCGAAACCCCACAACTGAATCCTGACATACAGCAAAATTGTCGGAAGACCATGAACACAGCCTAGGGCAGCTACCTGTGCGAGACCAGTTGGTGGACAACAAGCAATCAAGACAGGTTGCTATCTTGACCACTGGAAACAACCCACTGAAAACAACCTAGGCCTGTTTCCACAGGCCATTTAGGCTACTGGTTGGGTTCTGATGTCCGTGGGACCCACCACCCGTATCGTGGACAGCCTCAAATGATTCTAAATCCTCCCTCACACCTTTCTCAAGACATGAGCACCTTATGGACCAAAGTAGTCAGGTCCAAATGCCCCAGAAGTCGGATTAACCCATTCAGACTGGACAAGGACCAAACCAAACAGGCCCTAAAGCCTAACTTGCCATATAAGTGGAAATGAGGATTCATTTCCTCATATCCTCATTTCCTCATTTCTCACTTGTACAAATCGTGGGAGAGAAAAGGAGAGGAGAAGAATAAGAAGAAGAAGAGGAAGAAGGAGGAGGAAAGCTTACCTTGGTCCCGGTTGCCCGCCTAGTTGTCAGAATCCTTTCCAAAGGTAAGTGTAACTTCTCATACCACTCTCTCTCTTCATTTTGAACTAGGTCAAGCTAGGTGTAGGTGGAATCTTGACCCATATACCTTCTAGAGCTCAGGGATTGCGTATTTCATCTCCTCGTTGCCATTGCCGAGCTCAAACCGAGTTCGATGAGCTCCGACAACAAGATTGATCAAATGACCACCTAGGGTTTTGATCGTTCGATCGACATCCCAAATGGCTCGGTGGAATCAGGATTTTAATAGCTCATAATGTGCTAGAAACATCCCCCACAAACTCGATGGAACAAACCCTGAGGATCGGGCCCAAACTGAAAAGCCCCAAATCACACGGGTAGTTTCTATACTGCCACCAGAAATATGCCACCAGAAACACTAGGGCTATTTCCGATGAGTGTTTTCGGTGACCACCTAAGCCTTAAGAGCTCTCTGTTATGTCCACCAGAAACAGGTCTGATATTTCCAGTGGATAGTACCTGTTTTCAATGAGTGTTTCTGGTGACAGTATTGTCACTGTGAGACTTTTTGCCTGTACCCTTTGGGGGTGACCCATGTGGGCCCCTCCCAATATTCCCGACACGTATTGACGTTCGGTTACCTTTGTGCCTAGGATAGTGATGTGCACGTACCCCGAGGCTAGAATTGAATCGAAAACTAGTGGCCATACTTGAACCCTAATCCGCACGAGCCTAATCAAGGCGAGGGATGGTTGCTTTTATTTTGGGAATGTTTAATTACTTTAGAATTTCTCACACGTATAGATTTTTATATGATTATTTATGTTGCTCAAATGATGATGATGTTCTATCATATGTTACATTTTTATGGGAATGATATGAAATGTTTGTAGATATGTATGGCGGGATCCGGTGTGGCTGAGGTGGTACCGGTACGGTGATCACCATGTGATTGTTGTATGTATGAGATAGAATCTGATGTGGCCGAGGTGGTACCGTGATTGCTGTATGTTTGTTGCATACATGCATTGATTATGTGCATTAGAGTTAGTTGTAGTCGCGGATTACACTTTGTGGCCGATGTATTACCAGTATCATATATTCCGAGACTGTATTTGAAAATGAATACTCTTCGTGGCCGATGGGATTCCTGGTGTTGCGTAGTCCATACTCAATTGTTATTATACATGCTAGATTAGGTAAATAGTCAAGGGTTACACTTTGTGGTTGAGGTGTTACCGGTATCGTATACCTCAGGATTGTACTTGGAGATGGATTACACTTTGTGGTCAATGTGTTCCTAGTATCGTGTAATCTATAATAACTATATCATTATTAAGGCATGTAGGATATTTGTGGTTAGACATCATTTCCTATACTATGTCCCCTAGGCAATAGGGGGTAAGATGTTGGATAACCCATTGATAGCATATTCGATGAACCTTCCCAGAATGCCACATCCGTGATACAATGTGAATATTACTAGAGGCGGGAACTTGTCCAACATGGCCAATGTATATACCGGTGCCGTGATTTCCAAGAGGGGGTTATAAGGGGTTTCTTGGGTGATCGATGGCCGCATACGAGGATCGACAGGCTCCTAATCACGGCTAGGGTTTGTATCGTTGTGTATCAATGGCGGTTCCAAGACCAAGGATACAACCTAATGTGTCGTAGCATTTATCAAACTTAATTGCATTGTTAGGTGGATAATAAAATAAATGAATTGTATCATGAGCATTATAGACTATGTGTTTAATTCCTGTAATCATGCATCATGAATTATTTATGCTATTATCTTTTCTTGATTGTGTGTGAAACCCACCCCTCACTGAGCGAGTTAGAAAGCTCACCTCACGTATATGCCCCCTTTTAGATGATGATGTAGGTACGGTCATGCCTATGGCTTGTGACTCTCTTTCCTCTGGACCTGAGTACGGAGTGAGCGACTGGTGAATGCCGGAAGTAGGGGAGCATGACTAGGATTGTACCTGTGATGTATGTGCTTATGTGGCACCATAAGGTGTTTGGCGTAGTTTTTCATTTTGATACAGATATGTGGATGGTATACTTTGAATTTAATTTTTTAAGTCTCGGATATTTGTAAACAGATAAACTGGTTATGGATATGTACAGTATCACTAAATGTTCTCCATTTTATTTATGATTCCACTATTATACTCTGATTCTGCTGCTATTATTTGGTTATGTTGTGAGATTATGAATCATTATGGTACTACTATCAGAGATCCTGGTAGGTTCGTAAGACGGGTAAGCGTCTTACTCACACCATCGATATTCCTATACAGTAAGTTGGGTCTACTGGAAGTGGGGTGTGATAGCTTGGTATCAGAGTTCGATGCTCTACCTTAACTCACAATCTTAACCAAACCGTGACTTAGAGAATTATGATTTAAATAAAAAAACATTTAAAGACAACAAATAATAGAAATTATACAATTAGGAGAATTATACAATTAGGAGACATGCGCAGGTGTTAAAGCCGTTACCTTATAATCAAGATTTGAGTACATAAGCTTGCACCAATTTTCTCAAAATAAATGACAAAAAGCTAGAAATTCTAACTAGCTTAAATTTAGGAATTCAAATAAAAAAAGCAAATAACAGAAAATAAATTTCAACTATCATCTAGAACATCGAATTTTAAAGAAAACACTGAGTGGAAATCCTAAGACTACCATGGCAACCTAAGCCACTACTCTTGTTGATCCTACTGCTATTGATGCTGCCCTTAGCCTTGAGCCTGGTTCTGGTTCTGGTTCTGACCATGTACTTTTGGGGGTGGCACCGGAATGGTGAGATGGAAGATCATCGCTTGCATATGTGCTTCAAGGGAGGCCACCCCATTGTCCTTGAGACAGTAATTCATGTCCATGCTCTCAAGCCAGTTATCCATCCTCCTCAACATGTTTGTTGTGGTGTCTAGGTGGGCTATCACATCATTGAGACCATAAGGTCTCGCACCCCTAGTGCTTCGGGAAGAGGAGGCAATAGTAGAACCCATAGTCTATGGGTCAAGTGGTGGAACACCACCAGCAGCAGCACCACCACCAACCCCACCAGCACCTCTGCTAGCACCACCACCAGCTCCACCAGCATCTCTACTAGCCCCACCACTAGCCCCATAAGCATCTCTACCACCTCCCTCAACACCTCTGCCAACAACCCCGGCATCATCTCCCAGTTGACCCTCCACCTTCATTGGCTGTTCTTCCTCAGTCTCATCAGGTGAGACCTCACTTATGTCTAGAGTCATCTTCTTTAGGGAGTGCTGGTTGAAGTCTATGACATCGGCTCCCAAGTACCCCTCACCTTCCAAGTCCACCCCAAAGCAGAGGAACACGTCAGTCAGAATCCTCCCATAACATAGATTTTAGGCCCTACGTGTCCCTCCCTCGGACCTCATCACCATAGTCCACATCAGTAGTTAAGGAAGGCAAACTGGAATCCCTAAGTACACACAGTACGTCACATAGGTGTGCAATACGGACACCTTATCATAGTGGCCATAGGTAGGAAGGACATTCAACTGAACTACCATGTAAACAACCTTTGGGGTAGCTCGGTAGTTGACAGTGCGATTCCACCCAAAAGCAACCTTGGTGAGTATATTGTTCATCTCTTGAAGGACGTCAAGATTCTGGAACTCATAGGTTGGAGTCCAAGGAGGGAAATAGACCAGCTCTCTTGTGTTGTCGACCATCAGAATTTTAGCCACCTGCCTTATGTCGAAGGAGATTTCGACCCCCTTCACGTAGGATGTGATCCTCATCTCTTTTATGCCGTGGTTCACGCACTGGAGGTTAGAGTAGAATAACCTCACTAACTTTGGGTAATATCTTTGGTTAGGCTTTAGGATACGATACCACCCAATTGCCTTAAAGCGTTGGCGAAGGTGGAATTGTCGAAAATCCCTAGTCGGCATGTACTTTCCCGAATCCAAATTTTGATATTCAACGTTTTCCCAACTGTCCTGTTCAGCCATAGAGCGAAATAATAGTTGGTGGTACTGTGCCTCTTTGGGAATGGCCGGTTGCTCGTGTGTAACGATGTGGCGAATATGAACAAGATGACTAGACATGATCTCAGTAAGGTTCCTAAGTTTTTAGAGAATAAAACCTAAGTTAGAAATGTGTGAAACAAGTCTCACAGAGAAAAATCAGTAAACCTAGGTTAGAGAAGAAGGAAGAGCTCCCTTGGCCATTTCCTCTTCTTCTCCATCAGCTAGAATAGGGTTTTTTGAAATAAACCACAAACCTGAGCCTTATATAGCAATTTTTGGTCCACCGTAAACAACACACTGGAAACACTGGGCCTGTTTCCGCTGAGTGTTTCTGGTGAGTGAAAAAGTCCCAAATAAGCCTCTGTCAGTTCCACCAAAAACAGGTCTGATATTTTCGGTGGAATAACCCTGTTTCTAGTGAAGAAATCCCTGTTTCCGATGAACACTTTGAAGCAAATTTTTATTTTATTTTATACTATTATATTTGCTTCCTTAATTAGGGATTCCCTCCCTAAAATGCATGTGATCGGATCCCATACTTGGTGGACCCTACTTATGCTTGCTCAAACCCTAAATTGCTTTTGTGTATACATGTGGGACTCACTATGTATGTGTGTGTTTCAATTACATGCAACCTTGTACACGCATGTGAACTAATCGGATTACTCCATAGGAGTCATGTCCCATCAGAACACCTAGTCCCGATCCTAGTCACGTGCATCACCTCCTGCTTCCCCTACGTGGAATTGGGGTAGACCCCGAAATGCACCACTAGCTCCGCCAGTGCTCATCGCTCATGATGTTGCCTCCATCATAAATAATATGATGAGGGATGTTGAAGAAAGACAAAACCAGTTCATGTCCGGGATCAATAATCGGATCCAAACGGTAATGGAATCCTGTAATGCACCGCCCGCACCCCCTACTCCACTGGCACCCGTTTCGGTGCCCGTCAGCTCAGCCACTCTTCAAACATCTGGTGGGGCACAAGGGCAAGTGCATGGGCAAGGTCAACAACATGTTCATGGGCATGTACAAGATCCAACACCAGAACAAGCCTAGGTACATGTAGAGGGTTGGACAGATCTAACAAAATGATGGAGAAGTTTCAAAGGCTTAGGAGCCCATGTTTCTCAAAGGTGGGCCAGGATCCGTTATTTCCATCAAGGTGGATTGGTAGCATGGAGAAAGTTTTTAGGCTAATAGGCTGCACCGATGAGCAGAAAATCTTATGTACGGGCTACTAACTACAAAATAAGGCCGATGATTGGTGGAGTGCTACTTAGCCCATTCTGAGGGTGAGTAACCCAAACCCCACTTGGAAAGATGTCAAAGGGGCTTTCTACAAGAACTATTTTTTGAAAAGCTTCCAGGATAGGAGAGAGAGTGAGTTCTCCCAATTGGTGCAAGAATCCCAGTCTTTGCTTAAGTATCAGCAATGCTTTGAGGACCTATTCCATTTTTCTCCTGAATATCTCAAAGGTGATAGGGCCAAGGCCAAGAAGTTTGAGAAAGGGTTGAGGCCAGGAATTGGGTCAACCATAGTTGGGTTGAAGCTACAGATATATGCCTAGGTGGTCCAAGTGGCCAAATCTATTGAGGATCAGCATAGGGATAACTTCTCAGCCTAACAGGGAACAGGAAAGAGGTTTATGGGGGCTACTAACTCTAGGGGGTAGCAAACCCTTTAGAGTGCCTTATATCTACCCAACTCCAGTGCAGTTTAGAAAATCTGAGGCTAAGCAGACTTCTCAGTCCTCCCACTGTAGTGGTGTGTCTCAATCTGTGGGGTTGAGCCCATTGTGATCAGCCGGGTCACCTAGCCATGACATACCCCCACTAGAGGCTGGGTGATTCACCTTACACCTTACCACCTAGGCCCCAGCAGACCTATGCAGCCTTTAGACCAGCACAGCCTCCACAGGGCCAGAGACCATAGGGAAGAGTGTTTGCCATGACTACTGAAGATGTAAAGGCTGCACCCGGTGTAGTGACAGGTACATTATTGATATCATTATTGCCTGCACATATGTTATTTAACTCAAGAGCCTCGCATTCATTTATGTCATCGATATTTGTAAAGAATGGGAATTTCACCCAACGGTTTGACTCAGTGTTTGGCAGTGAGTATCCTTACAAAAAGTGTAGTAGGTCTGAACTATGTATAGGAGCCTTGCCCAGTGACCATAGGTGGACATGAGTTGAATGCTCACTTGATCGAATTGAATATGATCGACTTCAATGTGATTCTAGGGATGGACTAGTTGTTCATATACAGAGCCAGTGTGCTATGTGTAAAAAAGATGATCATTTTCAGACCTCGGGACGAGGGTGAGTTTGTCTTTCAAGGGGATAAGCCCAAGAAACCCAAGAGGGTTATCATATCAGCACTCCAAATGAAGAAGCTATTGGAAAAGGTTGTCAAGGCTACCTAGCTTCTGTGACGGATACTAAGACAGAGGGTAGACTGTTGACCAAGCTGGATGTGCTGAGGGAATTTCTAATGCATTTTTGGATGACTTGACAGATTTACCCCCAGATCGAGAGATAGAGTTTGCTATAGATCTACTCCCCGGCTTGGCACTAGTGTCAAAAGCCCCTTACCGTATGGCCCCCACAAAATAAAAAGAATTACAAGTGAAACTTTAGAATCTTCTGAAGAAGGGATTCATTAGACCTAGTATGTCTCCATAGGGAGCACTGGTACTATTCGTCAAGCAAAAGGACTGAAGTATGAGGT
This sequence comes from Macadamia integrifolia, assembly GCF_013358625.1. Taxonomy (NCBI): domain Eukaryota; kingdom Viridiplantae; phylum Streptophyta; class Magnoliopsida; order Proteales; family Proteaceae; genus Macadamia; species Macadamia integrifolia. The sequence goes on from NW_024868063.1 coordinate 88,293, forward strand.
TGTGCATTGATTCTCGAGAGCTTAACAAGCTAACCATCAAGAATGGGTATTCGTTGCCAAGGATAGATGATTTGTTTGATCACTTATAGAATGCCAAGGTATTTTCCAAGGTAGACCTTAGATCGGGCTACCACAAGCTCAGGATCAAGGATAGTGATGTCAGCAAGATGACCTTCTGATCAAGGTATGAACATTATGAGTTCTTGGTGATGTCATTTGGGTTGACCAAAGCACCAGATGCATTTATGCATTTGATGAACCGGGTATTCTAGGATGTCTTAGACAAGTTTTTGATCCTATTCATTGGTGACATTTAGTGTACTCCAAGAATACAGAGGAACATGCTATTTATCTGAGATTAGTACTGTAATACCTGAGAGAGAAGCAACTCTATGCCAAATTCAACAAGTGTGAGTTCTGGCTGTCACAGGTGGCATTCTTAGGCCACATTGTTTCAGATAAGGGTATAGAGGTTGACCCAGGCAAGGAGAAGATAGTTTTAGAATGGGGGACCCCCAAGAATGTGGTAGACATACGTAGTTTTCTGGGATTAGCCGGATACTACAGGATGTTTATTGAGAACTTCTCCCATATTGCCACCCCGATGACCCGACTCACACGAAAGGATGTGAAATTTGAGTGGTCTGATGCTTGTGAAAAGAGCTTCAAGGAGCTAAGGAAGGTTGGTATCAGCTCCAGTTTTAACTATTTCAACCGGTACAGGTGGTATGGTTGTGTATAGTGATGCCTCCCAACTGGGATTGGGTTGTGTATTGATGCAACATAGGAAATTCATTGCTTATGCATCCCGCCAATTGAAAGATTATGAGAAGAACTACCCCACCCATGATTTGGAATTGACAACAATGATTTTTACACTGAAAATCTGGAAACATTACTTGTATGGTGAGAATAGTGAGATCTACAATGACCATAAAAGCCTCAAGTACTTCTTCATCCAAAATGAGCTCAACATGAGACAAAGGCATTAGTTAGAATTGATGAAGGACTATGACTGTAATATCCACTATCACCCAGGAAAGGCCAATGTGGTAGCTAATGCACAAGTCAAAAATCCCAGTCACTGACTCTTACATCACTGACCACCAATGAGCATCTCATAGAGGAGGCTAGGAAACTATATTTTGAGCTACTAGTGGAAGGTGCCACCTTGTCATTATCGGCATTGGTGGTACAACCTAGTCTAGTGGATAGGATCACTGCAGCTGAGAGTACTGATACAGAGTTGCAAAAGCTGATTACAGATTTCCAGAAAGGAACCCAAAAAGACCTGAATTTCTCTTTGACTGAAGGAGGGATTCTCAAATTCAAGAGAAGGTTGTGTATACCTAATGATTATGATTTGAGAGATACAGTTTTGAGAGAGGCTCATAGCTCTCCATACTCCATTCACTCCGATAGCACCAAGATGTATAAGGACCTCAAGGGCTCCTACTGGTGGAAGGGAATGAAGAATGATGTGGCCACTCACGTGTCTAAATTCTCACATGCTAGCAAGTCAACGTTGAGAGACACAGGCCCCATGGGTTATTACAGTCACTACCTATTTCGGAGTGAAAATGGAAGAATATTACCATAGACTTCGACACAGCCTACCCAGAAGGGTAGGGATGCCATATGGGTAGCTGTGGATCACTAGACCAAGGCAGTTCACTTCATCCCAATCAATGTCACATTTTTTATGGACAAGTTGGCCAAGTTGTATATTGACAACATCATCCGGTTGCATGGTGTATCGGTTAGCATCATTTTTAATCGAGATCCCAGATTCACTTCCAAGTTCTGGACATGTGTACAGAAAGCTATGGGCACACAATTGAACTTTACCACTGCTTTTCACCCATAGACTGATGGTCAGTCGAAAAGGACTATCCAGACATTGGAAGACCTACTTCGAGCGTGTGCTTTGGATATAAGTTACAGTTGGGATGAGCACATCTCTCTTATTGAGTTCTTCTGTAACAATAGTTATCAGGCCACCATTGGAATGTCCCCATTTGAAGCACAGTATGGCAGGAAGTGCTGGACTCCACTATATTGGGACGTGGTTGGTGAACGGCATATTCTGGGTCCGTACTTGATACAGGCTACCAGTGAGAAGGTGAATGTGATCAAAGAAAGAATTAAAGTAGCTTAGTACATACAAAAGAGCTATGTAGATGTCAAGAGGAAGCATTTGGCAGTTGGAGTTGGAGGCAAGGTCTTCTTTTGAATCTCCCCAGTTAAAGGGGTAATGCGGTTCGAGAAGGGAAAACTGAGTCCTAGATTTATGGGACTGCACGATGTGCTAGAAAGGATCTGGCTGGTGGCTTACAGGGTAGCTTTACCACCTGAGTTGGAGGGTACACGATGTCTTCCATGTATCCATGCTGAGGAAGTACATTCCCGACCTCACTCATGTCTTGAATTACATACCTTGTGAGTTGGATGAGGACCTTGCCTACATAGAGTATATAGAGAAGATTGTTGACAGAAAGGACCACATTCTCCACAATCACTCTGTATCCTTTGTCAAGGTGAAATGGATGAATCACCCAGAGCAGGAAGCATCCTGGGAGTGGGAAGAGGAAAAGAAGAAGTAGTACCCTGGATTGTTTGATTTACTAGGTACATTCAATTTCGAGGATGAAATTCTTGTAAGGTGGGGGGGATGTTACACCCGTGCCCTGACCTGGTCTAATTTGAACTATTGTGATAGGTCTTAGACCAGAGGTGAAAAGTACGATCGGATTTTGCTTCACAAATTCCCATTGCCAAAGGGGGAGAGATGACCCCATATGTCCATATATTGCTTGCCAATCCAACTGAAGGGGATTCGAACGTTCCAATCCTAGACGGTAAGTGACCCAACAACCCACGCCTGAATCCCGATACACACCAAAATTGCCAGAAGATCTTGAACACAACCTAGAGCAGCTACTTGTGCGAGACCAGCTAGTGGATAGTAAGCAGTCAAGATAGGTTGCTGTCTTGACCACTGAAAATAGCATGGGCCTATTTTCACTGGCTATTTAGGCTATTAGTTGGGTTCCGATGCCAGTAGGACCCACCACCCACATCGTGGACAGCCTTGGATGATTTTAAATCCTCCCTCACACATTCCTCATGACATGAGCACCTTACAGACCAAAGTAGTTGGGTCCACGTGCCTCGAAAGTCATATTAACCCATTTGGACCGGACTAGGACCAAACCAAACAGGCCGTAAGGCCTAACTTGCCATATAAGTGGAAATGAGGATTCATTTCCTCATTTCTCTCTTTTACAAATCACAAGAGAGGAAAAGAGAGGAGAAGAAGAAGAAGAAGAAGAAGAAGAAGAAGAAGAAGAAGAAGAAGAAGAAGAAGAAGAAGAAGAGGAAGAAGCAGGGAAGCTTACCTTAGTGCCGGTTACCCACCTAGTTACCGGAATCCTTGCCAGAGGTAAGTGCAACTTCTCATACCACTCTCTCTCTTCATTTTGAACTATGTCAATCTAGGTATAGGTGAAATCTTGACCCATATACCTTCTAGAGCTTGGGGATTACGTATTATTATCGAGCTCAAATCGAGTTCGGTGAGCTCCGGAAGCAAGATTGACCAAATGACCACCTAGGGTTTCGATGTTTCAATTGATGTATCTCCCAAATGGCTCGGTGGAATTGGGATTTTAATAGTTCATAATGATATTATGAACATCTTCCACAAACTCCATGGAACAAATCCAGGCGATAGGGCCCAAGCCGAAAAGCCCCAAATCACACGGGTTGCTTCTGTACTGCCACCATAAATATGCCACCGGAAACACTGGGGCTGTTTTCGGTGACCACCCGAGCCTTAGGATCTCTCTATTATTTCCACCAGAAATAGTTTTGATATTTCCAATGGATAGTAACTGTTTCGGGTGAGTGTATCAGGTGACAGTACTGTCACTATGGGACTTTGATTGTACCCTTTGGGGGTGACCCATGTAGCCCCCTCCTAATGTTCCCGACACGTATTGACGTTCAATTACCTTTGTGCCTAGGACAGTGACAAGCACGTACCTCGAGGCCAAAATTGAATCGAACGACTAGTGGCCATACTTGAACCCTAATCCGCACGAGCCTAATCAAGGTAAGGGATTGTTGCTTTTATTTTGGGAATGTTTAATTATTTTAGAATTTCTCACATGTATAGATTTTTACATAATTATTTATATTGTTCAAATGATGATGATGTTCTATCATATGTTACATTTTTATAGAAATGATATGAAATGTTTGTGGCTATGTATGGTAGGATCCGGTGTGGCTGAGGTGGTACCGATATTGTGATTGTCGTATGTTTGTATACATGCATTGATTATGTCCATAAGAGTTAGTTGTAGTTGTGGATTACACTTTGTGACCGATGTGTTACCGGTATCATATTCTCCGCAACTACATTTGGAAATGGATACGCAACTGTAATCATGGTAGTCATGGCACCAGTGACCGATGTGTTATGCATAAATAATTCATGATGCATGATTACAGTTGTGGATTACATTTGGTAACCCCCTCCTGGTAGTCACGGCACCAGTATATCCATCAGCTACGCCGAACAAGTTCCTGCCTCAAACAACAATCACATCGTACTGCAGGTGTAGCATCATGAATTATTTATGCTATTGTCTTTGCTTGATTGTGCATGAACTCTACCCCTCACTGAGCGAGTTGGAAAGCTCACCCCACGTATATGCCCCCTTTTAGATGATGATGCAGGTACAATCATGCTTATGGCTTGTGACTCTCTTTCCTCCGAACCCGAGTACGGAGTGAGTGACTAGTGGATGCAGTAAGTAGGGAGCATAACCAGGGTTGTGCTTGTGATGTATGTGCTTACACGGCACCATGAGGTGTTTGGCATATTTTATCATTTTGATACAAATATGTGGATGGTATACTTTGAATTTAATTTTATAAGTCTTGGATATTTATAAACAGATAAATTGGTTATGGATATGTACAGTATCACTAGATGTTCCCCATTTTATTTATGATTTCGCTATTATACTCTGATTCCACTGCTATTATTTGGTTGTGTAGTGAGATTGTGAATTATTAAGGTATTGCTATCAGAGATCATGGTAGGTTCGTAAGATGGGTAAGCGTCTTATTCACACTACTGGTATTCCTATACAGTAAGTTGGGTCTACTGGAAGTGGGGTGTGACAAGTGGCCTCCCCTGTAATTTACCCTAATGTTAAAACCATTTCCCGTAGAACTGAAAATTACACTGTACCCCCTACAGTTGACGGTGCTAAGTTAAAAAAATGAAAAGACATCTTTACTCTTTGCACTAAAACATTGTAAAAGCCCAGCCATTAAGAAGGTTCTGGTTCTCAGAGGGGAAGACTTTCCATCCCTGCAAGTTGCCTTGCCTACTTTTTGGTCTGCTCATAAGCAGCAGAGGGAGAGTTTGCATCAGAAGCAAAAGTAGAAGGTGAGCGATGAAGCATCGGATGAGTAGACAAAGGGTTCTAAATCAAGGCCACTCCTTTGTATGTGACCGCAAGTGCAGTCATCTCTTACTGTTGGTTCTGATTTGAATGAGAATGGCATCATGAGTCCTAGATTTGGTTTGGAAGGAAGGGGGTGATTACCGTGAGGGAACACAAGATTCAAGGTTTGGAAGCGATTTGGGTAATGGGCAAGGGAACAGACAAAATGGGAATCATATGGTGGAATCATTTTAGCAATGGAATATGGGAATGCAGAATTCTAGGCTTGGAAGGAGGGATTTGGGTAACGGAAAATGGAAGAGACAAAATGGGAATCATATGGTGGAACCATTTTCTAGTAGAGAAGCTCGATTTTGGTGGAGAAAAGCATTCATTTTCAAACAATGGAAAACCATTTCAAGAAGATTCTTTCTTAAAAGATAATGGAGGTGGTCCTGGGTTTGATGGAAGGGATCCTTTCTCTAGTGCTCTTGTTGGGGTGTTTAAGAAGAAGAAGGATTTGTTGAAACAGATTGATTTACATTACCTTGTTAGAGAATCTTTTGAAGCAGAACTTGAGAGGGTAACAAAAGATAGATGTAGGAGCAAGAAAGACATGGAAGAATAGGCAAGAGCATTAGAGTTAGCTAGGAAAGAAGAGGAGGAGAGAAAGCGGCTAGCTAGGGAAGAGGATGAGCGACGAAGAAAGCTTGAAGAAGAAGCTAGAGAGGCTGCGTGGAGAGCATAACAGGAGCATGTGGAGGCTGTGCGAAGGGCTGAAGAACAAAAGATGTCTAGAGTGGAGGAGAAACAGAGGATTCTTATGAGGAAGAAAGGAGGAAAGAGGCTGCCACAGAAGCTACTGGCAACCAGCCGGAGTGTTGAGGGTTGTGGCCTATTGATCGACATCTATTTGCAAGTAGTTAGGCTTTTCAGTAGATGGGAGATGGAGAAGAATAGGTATGATATTGGGTTTAGGGTACAAAGGTATAATAGGAAATACATAGTCCAATAAGGGTATTCTACTCTTTAATAAATTATCTAAACAAGCCACGTCACACTATAACAGATTCTCACTAATAGAGTCTTAACTCCGTCAACTGTAGGGGGTATAGTGTAATTGTCAGTTATGCAGGGGATGGTTATAACATTAGGGTAAATTGCAGGGGACGCCACTATAATTAACCCTTTCATTTAATACTTGCTTGTTTTATTTCTTTCCCTCCTGCCAACAAACCCACCGGACTGTGAGAGACTTGTTCAATCTCATTCAGATATTTCCCATTCATCCTGAAACTTGGAGGGTTGTTCATGAACCCTTGGGCAACCCCACCTGCAAATCCCTAGCCTGATATGACTTGACATTCCATTGTGGCAACTACATTCCTAGAGATGAGTTATATAATACAAGAACAAAGCGGTAAATTAAAGGAGGCTGTATGACATTCATGATCTGAAGGATGTATTCTTCTATTCCTCATGTCTTGTTTGAGTGGTTGACTCCAACTTGAAAGATAAATTTGATCAGTGGATTGGAGGATGAGGCCCTTCACCCTTTGTTTCTTGTATGTAGTGTAGTTGCTACATGTATGGTATTCACTGTTGGAGATCCTAGACTTATTGAAGGTTTTCCCAACTCCCTTTGTAACTGATCAAAATCTCTTCGCATTGAAATTTCTTATGTTGTTAGTTGTAGCATCGTATACCAACTCACCTATAGTTTGTGCCATATTGTCCTTCCAGATCCAAAAAGAGTGATTTGGTTACTAAGTTGTAAATTTATAGCTCCACCTTGTTCATCCAAGCTATTAAAAATTCTGGAAACAAGTGATGGAATTTATAACATTATAATTCCTAAATCATAATAAGGACCTTGCCAATACCCTATGAATCATTTCAATACAAGAGGAAAAATGACATACCATTCACCGTCAATAGTGTATTGCTTCCCGCAGAGCTTGACGCAACCATTGATGCTGTATTTGCATGAATGAACAACCTTCTTCTTCTTCAATGGAGGTAGGTTTCTCCCCTTAGTATTTTCTCAATGCACCCCTCTAATGGGTGAGATTAATACGTAACCATACAAGGAGGATGCCCATCTCCCATTAAGGTAAACCAATCAATTAGAGAGCAATCTTCTCTATTTGCAACCAAACTAATATGGTGGGTATCCTTAATAAAATCCAAGCTAATTGGCAATCAAATCAAATATTGGGTTTTCATAATGGAACCTAATCAATGGTCAATTGGGACATATAAGTAAATAAATCCTACAATCTCCCACTAGGACCATTTGACCAGTTCACAGCAACCCAAGATTTATTTTTAAAAAAACAAGTTAAAGGATTTGTTTGTTAAAAGGACAATTCTTCAATTCCAACAATTTTAGAAAACAACTCAATGTGGCCACTTTAACAAAACACCTCATCCTTGGTTGTGTTCAATAATACCTTGAATGAATAAAACTATTGAGAACTATGGTGGCTATGCATCATTTATTAGTCGACACACTTCCTTCTACAATCACAGTATCAACAATCCTACCAAAACTGGTTCTTAAGCTGGGTAACAAATAATAAACGGTCCAAACAATAATGTCTCATTCATATTGCAATAATTGTATACATAAAGATAGAAATGAGAAATGATTAGGAACATCCATAAATATGATTATAACAAATAATAGAGGGTGTCTATAATAAAACGTGACCAATACATCAAACTCTATTAAGACCCATATCAGATACAAGATTTACAAAGAGCTTAGGCGCTATTGCCTTGGTCAACGGATCTGCAATCATCAGACTTATCTTTTTATGAGATACAGAAACCATCTTTTCCTGAACAACTTCCTTCATAAAGTTGTACTTCACTCTAATATGCTTAGCTCTATTAGAATGCTTGTCATTCTTGGAGTAGTACACAGTGACGATGTTGTCACAGAAAAGTCTCAGTAGCTTCCTGATGGATTCGACAACCCGAAGCCCAGAGTTATAATTCCGTAACCAAATCACCATTGATGTGGCCTCAAAGCATGCCACCAACTTTGCCTCCCTAGTAGAAGTGGAGACACAAGTCTGTTTCTTGGACTTCCAAGAAATTACCCCACCAGCAAGTAGAAAGATATAACTAGATGTAGACTTTTTGCTATCGAGGTAACTGGCAATATTAGAGTCTGAATAATCGATCACTTCCAATTGATTAGTTGCACTGTAAGTAAGCATGTAGTCTTTCATTCTCTGTATATAACACATCACCTTCTTGGTAGCCACCCAGTGATCCATACCAGGATTACTAACGTATCTGCCTAGCATCCCAACTACAAAGCCAATATCTAGACGAGTACAAGTTATGACATACATAAGACTTCCCACAACTGAAGAATAGGGACTATCTTTTATCCGTTCTCACTCTAGATCATTCTACGGACACTAGCTCAAACTAAAATTATCACCCTTAATCACAGGAGCAACACTAGATCTGCAATTCTTCATACCATATCTCTTAAGGACTTTATCAATGTAGGCTCTTTGTGATAGCCCAAGTAGCCAGCGAGGTCTATCTCAAAACATCTCGATGCCAATAACAAAAGATGCTAAGCCCATATCCTTCATTTCAAAGTTCTCAGAGAGGAATGTTTTCGTATCCTTTAATAAGCAAATATCATTTCTAGCAAGCAAAATATCATCCACATACAGGACCAGGAATATAAACTTGCTCCCATTGACTTTCAGATATATACACTTGTCAAAAGTGTTCTCTACAAATTCGAAAGACATAATGATATTGTTGAACTTTAAATACCACTGTCTAGAAGCTTGTTTCAATCCATAGATTAATTTCTTTAATTTTCACACCAAAATTTTCTTTCCTTATACACTAAATCCTTCTGGTTGATTCATGTAGACTTCTTCCTCTAAATCCCCGTTCAAGAATGCCGTCTTCACATCCATCTTATGAAGTTCCAGGTCATCAATGTTAAAATGATCCTAAGTGAGTCCTTCTTAGAAACAGGAGAGAAGGTCTCATGATCGTCAATGCCTTACTTCTGAGTGAAACCTTTCATGACTAATCTAGCTTTATGTCATTCAACTTTACCCTTCGAGTCACGCTTAGTCTTAAATACCCATTTACAACCAATCCCTTTTGATCCTGAAGGTAGTTCAATGAGCTCCTAGACTTTATTGTCATTCATGGATTTCATCTCGTCTTTCATGGCATCTACCCATTTATTAGAATCATTATCATTCATAGATTGTGAAAAATTGAAGGGGTCATTCTTTGATTCCAATATCAAATTCAGACTCTTGGAGATACACTATATAATAATCTAAAATATTAGACCTCCTCACTCTCTGAGGTCTACCTTGTACTTTCGACTGAGGTGGAGGTAAATCCATAGTGTTCTTAATGACAATGTCCTCATGGAGTGGAACATTCTCTGTAGTTTATTGTTCCACAATATCATTACCAATGGTAATTTGTGGAATAATAATGTCATCATAATATACAGGAGTTGGAAGTGTAACGTGAAGCTCCTCAAATACCACATTACGTGGTTTGACACTCTCACTAATGTCATCATCCTCTAAGAATCTAGCAATTGAAGTTTTCACGAACTTAGTACTATACTTGGACGCATAGAACCTGAATCCCTTTGACCATTGGCAGTATCCAATAAAGTAGTAGCTAATGGTCCTTGGGTAGAATGTCTTTTCATGTGGATTATACAATCCGGCTTTAGCTGGACAGCTCCCTACGTGTAAGTGTCTCAAACTGGGTATCTTTTTCGTCTATAACTCATAAGGAGTTTTAGGAACTGACTTACTGAGAACCCGATTCAAGATATACATAGTTGTTTTCCAAGCTTCGCTCCACATAAACTTAGATAGTGATGAGTTGCTTATCATACAAAAATCATATCCTTATAGGTACGATTACGCCTTTCTGTAACTCCATTTTTTTTAGGTGTACCAGGAAGTGTATACTGGGGAATGATACCTTTCGATTTTAGAAAATAGGCAAATGGTTCCTCAACTTGCCCTAAGTTTGTATGTCTATCATAATACTCACACCCCTTCTATCTGATATAATGGTCTTGATCTTTCTATCTAACTTATTTTCGACTTCAGCATAAAATGTCTCAAAGATATTTATGCTTTCAGACTTTTCCCTCAATAAATAGAGGTAACAATACTGTGAGTAATCACTAATAAAGATGATGAAATAAGTCCCACTAGTAATGTAGGGGTCAGATTGTCACACCCCGTTCACACTGAACCGGGCCAGTGACCGGGTTAATATCGGTTAACCCAAACTTGCCAAGATCATCTGATACTGTATTTCACCACAGCATACACACAACTAATAAAAGATTATCAGATCAGCGGAAGACTTTGTTTACCTGTGAATATTCCCATAATACTTGATACCCAAATTATGATACGATAGTTATATACATGTGGGCCCAAAGGCATGATATTTACACAATAAAAGTACAATTCACATATCAAGTACATAAAGGAAACCATCAAAAATTAGAGTATACAGCTCGGCTTGGTATCACATGGTAGAGCTCAGCTCGACCTCAGAAGTGGAGCTCAGCTTGGCATCAGAACTGCGGTCCCGCAGCATAACTCTCGCACGATCAATCAGTGCCGTGCTCTAACTCCTCAGGGGCCCACCAGTCCTCTTCAGGGAACTCAACCGTGGGACCCGACCCGTGCTCTTCAGATGGATGACCTGCAAAATCATCTAAAAAGGGGTGCACACATGGGATGAGCTCACTAGCTCAGTAAGTGGAAGGATGGACCACACAGCAGTCCACACAACAAAACACAATCATATGCATTATATGCTATGCAATACATTTTAAATCACATCCAACTAAGCAACATTAATAAGTCTTTGGTTTAGTGCTACTACAGCCACAGTGCGCGTATACTCCGGGTATGAGCCGTGAACTCCATCCCGTGATACGCCCATAGGGTTGTCGGAGAAGGCCCACCGTGAGTACTCGAAAAAGTAAAAACATGCCGACCACCGGCTCTCAACAGAAAAGTAAATGACTAAAATTAAAGGTGCTGACTCCAGTAATTTAAAAGCAGTACGATTGGCCCTCTTGAATATACCACCGAAGTTGCCGACTGTCCTAATGACCCGTCGGGCGTTATGTCTAACCGCCACAGTGACCCGACAACTGCGACCATTGCTTCCCCCCAAATGGTAACCCAACACCTTAACCCTTGTTGGGAAGGGTCGTAGCACGGGATGGTGAAAATCCTAAACCGCATGCTCCTATATGACAATAGTACGATTTCATAGTGCCACCGCGTCCCATACCACGGGCCACCAATGCACTCGTTTCCAAGCCGACTACGACATCTAGTCTATTAATGCATTATGCACAATGATGTCAACATTCATCACATAAGCATCTTATCACTTGGCATTTGGAAAGTAAACATAACACCCATGCATAACAATGTGAGGATGAACTAATCTACATACCATTTTCATGGTGGCATGGCTAAACTAGATACAATTAAATGAATACCAAACAATGCCTTGAAACAAGGCCAAACGTCCTCTCCCCACTTACTTATAGTGTACAAGGATTCCCGTTCGGTACGGGTGAGATCCGGTGCGAGACGCGTAAGATTTGGTGAACCTAACATGAGTGAGCAGGGTTAGTATTTCACCATTTTGGAATCAAAATTAACACGATCCAATGACACGATCATGTTTAGAATCCTAAAAGAAGGTCACACGTCCGATTTGGGCCCAATCGGATGGAAAAATCACATTCAGAGCCTCTCAGGTGGGTCAGACAGCCCACCTGTCTGGCCCATCGGTTAGACCCACCGGTCTGGACCAGCGGATAGGTTGGCCCGTCGATTGGCCCATCGATCTGGCCCACCGATTGGGCCAGGGGGTCTGCTAAGACCGACGGGTAGGGTGGCCCGCCGATTAGCCCACCGGTCTGGCCCACCGGTTGTGCTCGAGGGCCCTGCCCTCTCAGGAAGGTGCCCACAGGCGGGCCAGATGGCCCACTGGTCTTGGCGGGAAACCTGCTATTTCTTCCCAACTTCCTTTATTCTTTGGGGATTCAAATTGGGCTTTTCCAAACCCATTCTTCACACTTTTAAAGTCTTGTAGGATGTTCTAACCTAGATCTAGGTTAGATTTAAGGAATGGGAAGCCATCTTACCTTCTTTGCTCAAGAACACCTTCAAAACCCCAAAATCACTTCAAATCCACAATGCTTCTCCAACCTTGTAAATACTTCTTTAAATCCTTCAAGATCAACACAAAATTCATCTATTAAACCTTAGATTCATCATTTCAAAGGGGATTTACAATATCTCAAGAAACCCTACTCAAATCAAGGGTTTTACTTGGGTATGGTGAATGTTTAAGGAACCCAACTTTGCTTACCTCTAAATGTAGATCTAGTGTTGAAGATCACTCTTCCGGCGCCAGAATGGGAAGATCAAGCCTCGACGCCGCTGAAATCATTCTCTTCTTCCTCTTCCTTCTCTTCTCTTCTTCCTTCCTTTCTTTTCTCTCTCCTCCTTACTCTTCTCACCAACGTACGGGTGTCATAAATGAGAAAAGAAAAGAAAGTATAAATGCTATATATTCTTATTTAAAATACTAAGTAATTCACATGGGTGGATCACTCAGGTGGGTGGATGCGCCCACCTGTTCGCCCACCTAAGGGCCAAAACTTGGGATTTTGACAGAGTTCGGGCCTCGGTGTGAACCTCACCCTTGGCATACGATGTAAAATACATATGCACCTTAACATACAGCTACATACCAGCTTTATCCGTACATGGCCTTATGATAGGTGGATGTACACGGCTTGGGTATTCCCGTCTCTTCTGACATTGGCTCGGACTTGTCGGGCCAGCCGGTGTTTAAGGTCACCCTTGCTATCATAGTCCATAAGGAACCCGCTCTAACTCTCTCCGGTTCGGGTCCTACATAGTTAAACCGGGTCAACCGTGTAATCAGACTGGGTTTAAGAAGTAGGGTATTACACAGATGGTCCACAAATATCTATATGAATTAATCCTAACAGTGCATCACTCCTTGTGGCAGCAACTTTATTTGTCCTAGATTACTTACCTTTTATGCAATCTATACAAGTACCAAAGTCAGTGAAGTCTAAAATAGGCAACACACCTTCCTTCACTAACTTCTTTATCCTAAGTCCAGAAATATGACATAGACGTCTATCCCACAAGGTTGAGGAAATATTATTGTTGGATTGACATTTAGTTCCAACATTCATATGCAGGGTAAGCAAAGAATTTTTAAAATCAGAATCCAAATTAAATCTATAAAGACCATCGTATAAATATCCAGTAAATACTAGATTATTGTCTTTTTAAAATTTAAAAACATTATTCCCAAACATAAAGTCATGACCCTCAGAATCAAGTTTTGATAAAAAAAAAAACAAAATTTCTAGAAATAGATGGTACATAGAGAGTGTCCAATAAGTCCAGTTGGTATCCAATATCCATTATGGGTCTGCAAGTGCCGATTGCTCGAACTTCAGACTCCATCTGTTTCCCTATGTAGACGATAATCTCACTGGGATAAAAATCCCCATGTCAGAATCAAGTTTTGATAAAAAAAAAATTTAGAAATAGAGGGGACATAGAAAGTGTCCAATAAGTCCAGTTGGTATCTGGTATCCAGTATCCATTATGAGTCTGCAAGTGCCAATTGCTTGAACTTCAAACTCTATTTGGTTCCCCATGTAGACGATAATTTCACTGGGATTTGGGCTCCGAGTTGAAATGAATCTCTACATGGAATTCGATATATGCACAGTTGCACCAAAATCAATCCACCATGTATTACAAGGAATGTCAATGAGATTGGTTTGAAAACAAACTAGGATAGAATTATTACCCTTCTTTTCGAACCAGGCTCAATGTTTCTGATAGTCTTTACTAAGATGTCCCTCCTTGCAGAAGAAACATTTCACTTTGCCAGAATTCTTATTGTCAGTAGGTGGATTGGATGTCCACTTCTTTGGTGTAGCTTTAAAGTTCTTTCTCTTCTTACATTTATGTGACACCATGTTAGTCATTTGTCCTCCTACCTTCTTCAATCTCTGTTCCTCCTGAATGCACTTGCTCTGAAGCTCATTAAGATCTCATTTATCATTATTTGTGTTGTAGTGGATCTTGAATGGTTCAAACTTCTGAGGAAGAGATTGAATAATCAACCCAACTAGGAAAGGTTCATTTAGTATTTGATCCATTTTGGCCAGTTGTGTAGATAAATTTGTCATTTCACTGATGTGATCAGCTATGCCACTAGTGCCATTATATTTCATGTTCACCAATTTGGCCAAGAGTGTGTTTGCAAGAGACTTGTCTGCAGTAGAGAACCGCTTTTCAATAGACGTCAGATATATCTTTGCATCATTAGAGTCAGGGATCGATCATTTGATAACCTTTCTAATTTTTTTCTTGATAAACAAAAGGCACAATTGGTTTGATCGGGTCCACTTCTCATGAAAACTGATCTCATCTGCAATATTCTTATCAGTGAGATTAGTTGGCTTCTTAGTGCGCAAACAGTAGTCATGATTGCCAATCTAAGAAGTTTGAGCCAGTAAGAATGGAGACAAAATTAGGGATAGCCATAGGTGATGGTCCTTTTGAAAGAAAATATAAATACATGCTTATATATTAATAATGCTTTGAGTTTTAATAATACTAAAATTATAATTCTAGAAAGAGCAACCTATTACATCAGTACAATCTATCCTTTGGGATCAAGAAAGTAATATGCTAGTGGTTCACTCAACAGGTATTGGAAGTCACCTTTAGGACTAGAAATCTATCCAAACAATCAACCAAAGATATATGCCTTTGGACACTCCCATCTTGACCCAATGTTGGACTAATGATTTATTACAATGTCCTAAAAAATTATCTTTAATTTGATGTTATCACAGTTATGTTTAGGGTTAACAGTTGTGGCCATTACAACCACGATGAAACGTGTACCTTTGGATATTCCTGTTCAACCTAATTGCAAGACCTAATACCTTAAACTAATTGCAATATTTATGCGATAAAATTTCATTTATATTTAAGGCTACAGTTCGATTTGACACAATTGAGAGAAGTGTGTACCTTTAGATACTCCCACTCTTCTCAACCATATGAAGGTCATTAATGCCTTAAAATAGGATTTTTATGATGTCATTTATTTAATGATATTTTGATATAGTTGTTTTTAGTTCAATCACTTTGAATTTTCATGATTGAACTTCTTTGGCGGCAATCGAATCACTAGTTTTCTTAGTTTTATCCTTCTAATTCTAACATTTAATCATTTATGACATCATTAAACTATTAATTTAATTATCCCAAAGTTTAGTGCAACTAGGATCATCAATATGTTATCTTAAAGTTCTCCTATAATAGCAAACATAGGGAAAGACAGAATCAAAATCAGATTTAAAATGAATACAGAATCACAACGGAAACAGTTATTTAATGATTCTGTCATATAAAAAATTTCAACACTAAAAGGTTAAGTTTATGTCCCTAATATGTGTTTCTTATTACTTGAAGTTCCATCACATAAACATGTTAGTTTTCATAAACAAAAATAGAAAACATACATTACCATAAATAGAGCACAAAATAAATAGAAACACATATTTAATTTATTTTTTTATGACATAAAGAACAAAAACAGAATACTATTCCAGAAAAGAAACAGAAAACTTTTTCAATAAACAAAAACAGAAATAGATATAAATCAAAACAAACAGATTTATAATCTGTTTCAATAAACAGTTGCATAAATAGATATAAATTAAAATGAACAGATTTATAGACTAATTTCTATTTCAGTTTATACATTTTTTTAAAAATAAAATAGAATCTTACTGGAATATTTTGGTCAACATTGAAAAGTTGATCGACGATCGAATTTTGATGGATCTTCAATTGACCCGACGGGTCAAAAATCCAGGTCGACGAGTCCGGTTCAGGTCAGCCCGATTCGGTTTGGTCCAGACAAATTTGGTCTAATCAGTTTTGATTTAAAAAATTGATTTGATTTGGTTTGGTTCAATATGATTTGGTTTTGGATCAAATAAACCCCTTAATGGGCTATTGAGCTTAATGGGCTGCAGTAATAGGTTTAAGTCCTTTTGATTTGAATTAAACATTACATGGGCTAAAACCCATATTCGAATCAGTTAGAAAAGAAATAAAACCTAATCCATCACTATAAAATAAAAGAAGAAAAGCTCAATATTTATATCATTATAAGAATTTAAAAAAAAATATCCAACCACATATGCATTATGATAGAAAAGTCTCCATCTCAATCTCAACCCAAAACATATAAATAGAACCTCAACCAATTATTACAACCTCTTTAATGGTTGATTTCAACCTATGAAATGGTTGATTTCAGCATCTTTAATGGCATTCACCCAATAATAAATAATTTAAAATTATTCCAATAAAAAAATACTTTCATGGTTGATCTTAATTTTAAAACGATCCATTACCTATTGACAAATTCAAGCTCTGATACCACTGATAGAATTTATAACAACATAATTCCTAAATCATAATAAGAATCTTGTCAATATACTATGAACCATTTCAATACAAGAGAAAAAATGACATATCGTTCATCGTTGATGGCGTGTTGGTTCCAGCGGAGCTTGACGCAGTCATTGATGTCGTCCTTGCATGAATGAGCAATCTTCTTCTTCTTCTTCTTCTTCTTCAATGGAGGTAGGTTTTAACCCTTACTATTTTCTCAATACACTTCTCTAATGGATGAGATTAGTACGTAACTATACAAGGGGGGACCTAGTCTCCTTTAATAACATAATGCCCATCTCCCATTAAGGTAGGCCAATCAATTAGAGAGTAATCTTCCCTATTTACAACCAAACTAATATGGTGGGTGTCCTTAATAGAATCCAAGCTAATTGGTAATCAAATTAGATATTGGGTTTCCATAATGGAACCCAATTGATGGTCAATTGGGACATATAAAGAAATAAATCCTACAACAAGAATATCAGAAGACACATAAACTTATTGTTCCCATATCTGATAGTTATCTTAGGATTGGGCTTTAAGATTCTGAGGAAATTACAGAGTAAATTTCCTGGGTTATCATAAGGGGCTATTCATTTTAGGTACTTGGGTTTTATTTTAGTTTCTATAGTCTTCATGGTCGGTTGAGATGGTTTTAAATATGTAATTCACATATATACAAGGTCCAATGGCTAGGGGTTGTGGTGCATATGAATTGAATTAGAGATTTTAGAAGTTTTAGATATAATACTGAAAGAAAGTCTTATTAGTCATGGAAAATTAGGTTAGAAGGAACAATATCTTATTTTATTTTTTCCCCTTTCTGCGATTTTGTTAATTTATAAATTGTCAATCATAACATGGGAATGCTTTGCAATACATATATACACCTTCCTTTTTGTGGTAGTGGATACGTACTTGTGGATGAATATGTTGTGCCTTCAATGGTCTGACATATTATATTTTTTTATTTGTGCACATTTCAAAGATGGATGAAAACAATGCCACCTCAATTCATCCAGAGCCAAATTCAAATCCAATTCAGCCAAAGCCAAACCCATATCCAATTCATCTAGAGCTAAACTCAAATCCAATTCACTCAAGTTCTACTCATACTATTGTTACTGAGGTAACAATTAAACCCATAAAAATAGGGCCATCTAGTATATGGAACCATTTTACAAAATCAAAACCTCAAGATAGTTCAAGAAGTGTTAGATGTAGCTGCAAATATTGCTATATTGCCATTAAAATTTAGATGTCTAGTGAAAATGGTACTAGCACACTAAAACGTCGTTTGACCAAATGTTGGCAATATCCTAAAAATGAGAAAAAAAAGAAACAAGAACTCTTAACTTTTTCAGTTGGGGAGAGTGATGGCAAGAGCATCACTTGTATTTACTCTAGGAAATTTGACCCTGAAATTTGTCGAAAAGAGCTTTCTCGCATGATTATTATGGATGAGTTACCATTTATATTTGTAGAGCGGGAGGGGTTTAAGAGATTTTGTAATGCATTGCAACCTAAATTCAATCCTTTGTCATGTATCACTATGGCAACGAATTGTTTTGCATTGTATCTAGAGGAGAAAAATAAGCTCAAAGACTTCTTCAAGAAAATGACTCAACGTGTATGTCTTACTACTGATATGTGGACTTCCATCCAAAATCTAGATTATTTGTACCTCACGGCACATTACATTGATCAAGATTGGAAGTTGCAAAAGAGGATTATTAATTTCTGCGTAGTCTCATCACCACACACTGGTGAAGTAATTGGTAATGCTCTTGAGTTGTGTTTGATAGATTGAGATTTGGAGAAGTTATGCGCTATTATTGTCGATAATGCATGTAATGATGATATTGCAATTCGGAATTTAAAGAGATGGTTTAGTAAGAAAATTGGTTTATTGTTAGATGGAGAGTTCTTTCATATAGGACGTTGTGCACATGTTTTGAATTTGATTGTCAAAGAAGGTCTTAAATTTTATGGGGAATCAATATCTAAAGTCCGTTCTGCAGTGAGATATGTAAGGAGTTCACCATCAAGATCACAACAGTTTAATTTTGTTGTGAGTAAGAAAAAATTACATGTAAGAAAGCTCTTTGTTTAGATGTTTCTACTTGTTGGAACTCTACGTATCTTATGTTACAAACAACTTTAGAGTTTGAAAATGCTTTTGAATGCCTAGACGATAGAGACATAAACTTTAGGATGGATTGCAAAAATCGGGTCCCCACTAATCAAGATTAGAATAATGCTAGAACTTTGTACATGTTTCTAGAGTGTTTTTACAAAGCCGCATTAAAGTTGTCTGGGTCTCTTTATGTTGTTGCAAGTGCCTATTTTCAATAGGTTTGTGTGATTGAATCAATTTTAAACACTTGGTCAATAAGTGAAAATGTTATGTTTTGTGATATGTCATTGAATGTTGGAAAAATTTAAGAAATATTAGGAGAGCTCAAATAAAGTTAACCTTATGTTGTTTGTTGCTTGTGTTCTTGATTCACTTTATAAGATGAAGTATGTGAAGTTTTGTTAGTCTCAACTATATCTTGAATCTGAGGTTAATGTGAAGCATGAAAGGGTTAGGAATGTTATGGAGCATCTTTAAAATTATTATCAGAAGCATGAGTTGACTCCTAATTCAACAAAAAGTGATTTTACTCTTTCCACTGGTGCTTCAAAAAAGATTGATAGTATATGTTTAAAAAAAAAATTCCGTCAAGCATTAGAAGAAGAGGAGGTTGTTGAAATTGGATCAAAGTTGGAACGTTATTTGTTGGAAGGTTTTGTGAAGCATGATAAAGAAAATTTTAACATTTTAAACTGGTGGATGGTCAATAGTTCAAGTTTTCTTGTTCTAAGTAAGATGGAATGAGATGCTTTAGCAATTGCTGTCTCAACTGTTGCTTCAGAGTCTACTTTTAGTACTGGTGGTAGGATTTTAGACCAATTCCGGAGCTCATTGACACCAAAGATTGTAGAGTTGGTGTGTTCACAAGATTGGTTACGAAATGCACCATCAACTAGTGTTGAAGAAAGCTTTGAAGAACTTGAAAAGATTGAATCAAGTAATAAATTTTTAAGTTGTTTTTTTATCATTTAATTATATTTAATAATGCTAACAATAGGGATGATAATTTTCTTTAATGATTTTATTGATTGAATTAATTATATTTAGGTTTTTTTGGTGATGGTGATATTATTAATTTGATTTAAAGCAAGCTACCATATTTATCAGGTATCAAGAGAGAGAGACCTTTGTTGTTTTTGTGTTGTTATTGTTAATTTATATGAGAATTTTTAATTCTCTATTTGCTTTGGTTATTTATTATTTTGCTATCTTATGTTTTCTTCTTCTTGAGAAGTTGCTATCTTATTTATTATATGGATACAGATTTGGACCATCTGGTTTCATGGTTGGTTATGGTGTCTTCTTGATGACATGGAACATTGGACTATAATTTCTTAAACTTTCAATTGAGGAACAAGACTTGCTTCTCTCTTACATTGGAATTTGCATTCACTTTTGAGTTCTCTATTGTAGTAAATGGAACTATTGAATTTTAGAATTGAAAATATTGGATTCTTTTTTTTTTTTTTTTTGGGTTAGGCTTGACTCATTTGGGGATTTGGAGACAATTCTCAACCTAGACTTCCATTATAGCTAAGATTTAACTCAGCCCATGATGTCATTGCATCTTGTTGCATGAATGAAGAAAGTAACTAAAGCAGGACAAGGAAGCTTTCCTAAGCATTTGAAAAACCGACAAGAGAACTTCATTAGTAGAAGGGTCCCTTTCTCTTTAGACTCTTAGCACATGCCAGCACTTTGAGGAATTTAGGGGGTAAGGGTCAGAGACAATACTTCCACCTTTGACGATGCCAACAATAGAGAGAAATCGCTAACAAAAAATCAATCCCTAGAGATACTAAATCTCGGGATCATACACATCTGTAATCTAGAAGAGAAACTGATAATATAAAATAGTAAGGAATATTTGGAAAAGATTGTGCAGTAGGAAAGACAATTGAAAAATGCTTATGAATTTGCCATGTTGAACACCATACCTGGACCATATAGGAATGTTGAAGAACAAGAAGTAAGCTAAATGATGGAACAAGTCAGTCAATGAAAATGATGAAGAAAGCATGCATACACTAAAGAAAATATACTTTGTGTTTGACAGTTACTTTTTTTCTCGATTACATTATAAAAATAAAAAATAAAACATAGAATACCACTTGGAAAAATCCTAAAGAACACGTCCCTCCCATTTCTTTTTCAATTTTTACTCAAAACCAACAAATTTAAACATGTTTGGAAGGTATATAGAAAAACTCTCTTGTATTTATTCCTGGCACATACTCTGCACAGATTCCATAGAGTTGCAAAATGGGTCTGATTACTTTCTAACATTTTGAAATGTCCTAGCTCCGTGCCCTACAGACCAAGCATGTTAATTTGACACAACTGCTTCCAACCACTCTCTCTCTGACGGTCAATTTTTTTCGAAGTTTGAAGGTAGCGGAGTGGTTTGAAGAATTGGAATTACAATTAAAATCAGAATTGAATTGTAATACCCTACTTCTTAAACCCGGTTTGATTACATGGTTGACCCGGTTTAACCATGCAGGACCCAAACCGGAGAGAGTTAAGGCGGGTTCCTTATGGACCACGATGGCAAGGGTGACCTTAAACACCAGCTGGCCTGACAAGTCCGAGCCAGTGCCAGAAGAGACGGGTGTACCCAAGCCGTGTACATGCACATATCATAAGGCCATGTACGGATAAAGCAGGTATGTAGTCGTATCTTAAGGCGCATACGTATATTACATCTTATGCCAAGAGTGAGATTCGTGCTGAGGGCCGAATTCTGTCAAAATTCCACTTGTTGGCCAAGTTTTGGCCCTCAGGTGGGCGGTCACAGGTGGGCGCATCCACCCACCTGAGTGACCCACCCATGTAATTACTTAGTTATTTTAGGAAGTATATATAGCATTTATGTTTTCCTTTTTCTTTTCTCATTTATGACACTCGGACGTTGGTGAGAAGAGTAAAGAGGAGAGAGAAAAGAAAGGAAAGAAGAAGAGAAGAGAAGAGAAGGAAGAGAAAGAAGAGATGGATTTCAGCAGCGTCGAGCCTTGATCTTCCCATCCCGATGCCGGAAGAGTAATCTCCAATACTAGATCTACGTTTAGAGGTGAGCAAAGGCTAGATTCCTTAAACTTTCACCATACCCAAGTAAAACCCTTGATTTGGGAGGGTTTCTTGAGGTCTTGTAAATCCCCCTTGAGATGATGAATCTAAGGTTAATAGATGATCTATGCATTGATTTTGAAGGATTTGAAGAAGTGTTTACAAGGTTGGAGAAGCATTGTTGATTTGAAGTGATTTTGGGGTTTTGAAGGAGTTCTTGAGCAAAGAAGGAAAGATGGCTTTCCATTCCATAAATCTAACCTAGATTTAGGTTAGAACCACCTTATGAGACCTTGAATGTGTGAAGAATGGGTTTGAAAAAGCCCCATTTGATTCCCCAAAGGTTGGGAAAAGTTTGGGGAAAAATGGTTCTTTCCCGCCAAGACCGGTGGGCCAAATGGCTCGCCTGAGGGCACCCGCCTGAGAGGGCAGACCCTCGGGCCCAACCGGTGGGCCGACTGACGGGCCATCCTGCCCACCGATCTTAGCAAGACCCTCGGGCCTAACCGATGGGTCCAACTGGTGGGCCAACCGGTGGGCCGACCTGCCCGCCGGTCAAGACCGGTGGGTTTGACTGGTGGGTCATGACAGGTGGGCTGTCCGACCCACCCGAGAGGCTCCCAACGTGATTTTTACATCCGATTGGACCTAAAATAGACATGCGACCTTTGTTTAGGATTCTAAACATGATTTTGTCATTGGATCTTGTTAATTTTGATCCCAAGGTGGCGAAATCACTCATAATAGGTTCACCAAATCTTACGCTTCTCGCACTGGATCTCACCCGTACCGAGCGTGAGTCCTTGTACACTACAGGTAAGTGGGGAGAGGACATTTGGCCTTGTTTCAAGGCATTGTTTGGCATTCATTTAATTGTATCTAGACTAGCCATGTCATCATGAAAATGCTATGTAGATTAGTCATCCTCACATTGTTATGCCATGGGTGTTGTGTTTATTTTCTAAATGCCATGTGATGATATGCTTATATGATAAATGTTGACATCATTGTGCATGATGCATTAATAGACGAGATGCCATAGTCGGCTTGGAAACGAGTGCATTGGTGGCCCGTGGTATGGGACACCGTGGCACTATACAATCGTACTATTGTCATATAGGAGCATGCGGTTTAGGATTATCATCTTCCCGTGCTACGACCCTTCCCAACAGGGGTTAAGGTGTTGGGTTACCATTTGGGGGGAAGTAGTGGTTGTGGTTGTCGGGTCACTGTGGCGGTTAGACATTACGCCCGGCTGGTCATTAGGACAGTCGGCAACCCCGGTGGTATATTCAAGAGGGCAAATCGTACTGCTTTTAAATTGCTGGAGCCAGCACCTTTAATTTCTGTCATTTATTTTATGTTGAGAGCCGGTGGTCGGTATGTTTTACTTTTCCGAGTACTCACAGTGGGCCTTCTCCGACAGTCCTATGGGCGTATCGTGGGATGGAGTTCGCGGCTCGTACCCAGAGTATATGTGCACTGTGGTTGTAGTAGCACTAAACCAAAGACTTAGTAATGTTGCTTAGGTGGATGTGATTAAAAATGTATTGCATAGCATATAGTGCATATGGTTGTGATTTGTTGTGTGGACTGCTGTGTGGTCCATCTTTCCACTTACTGAGCAAGTGAGCTCATCCCATGTGTGCACCTCTTTTAGATGATTTTGCAGGTCATCCATCTAAAGAGCACGGGTCGAGTCCCACAGTTGAGTTCCCTGAAGAGGATTGGTGGGCCCCTAAGGAGTTAGAGCACGGCATGGATTGCTCGTGCGAGGGCCATGCTGCGGGACCGCAGTTCTGATACCGAGCTGGGCTCTACCCTTTGATACTGAGCTGAGCTCTACATTGATACCGAGCTGAGCTGTACTATTTGATTTTTGATGATTCCTTTTGAGTACTTGATATGTAAATTGTATTCTTTTTGTGTAAATATCATGCCTTCGGGCCCACATGTACTTAACTATTGTATTACAATTCGGGTATCAAGTATTATGGGAATATTCACAGGTAAATCAAGTCTTCTGCTGAACTGATGAGCACTTTCTTAGTTATGTGTATGCTGTGGTGGAATACTGTATCAGATGATCCTGACAGGTTTGAGTTAACCGGTGTTAACCCGGTCACTGGCCCAGTTCTGCGTGAACGGGGTGTGATAATAGTAGTATCAAAGCGGTGATGCTCTGCTCCACTCACAACATACCGTTTAGACCCCGTAGAATCTATAATAGGAAATGGGATTGGGTTAATGTAAAAACTTTAAAGAGTTAAAAGCCAAAGAAAGAAAGGAATAAAAATGGTTGCATTTAGATATTGCATTCATGGCATGCATGAGAGAAAATAAAAGGTTAATTTAATTGGTATCATAACCCATCGAGTGCAAGTTTGACAAAATTTCGGCAGCATAACGACTCAAAATGAGATTTCCAAAAATTTTCACACAAACACCTGATAAACAACATATCCATATATATAACAATGATCAAAATTAAAAAAGACACCACAACTAAACTACACAAGTTATCAAACATACAAATCCATCACAAACCACTATGAAAACACATCATCCCACAAATAAGTCCAGTTACAGAGAAAGTACAAAGAATGAGAAAAGAAAGAAAAAAAATTACAATAGGATCAACAATAGGAAACAGGTGAGAAGTTGGTGTGGACGAGCTAAGTCCTCAATGATCATCATCGTCGTCATCGTCCAATACTACTATGTTCACCTGAGGTCTAGAAGTGACATTGAGTCGATGGTTGTAGTAGTCAAACCTCGAGTTCACCAGTAGTACCTCCCTCCGAAGTCGACCAAAATCTGCTGAAATGGCATTGGCCGTTGTATCCAAGTCCTGGCCCAGTCTGAGGAAGGAATTCTCCAAGGTAACCTACCTCTCTAGGATGCGTTCCTCCCTAGAAGCACTCTCATCCAGTCTTCTTAACAGCTGATCTTGGCCATCCTTCAAAGCCCTCATAGTGGACATCATGCCCTCAAAATCATATGCACCACTCTCAGGTGGTGGGGCTCTATGCTCTGGGCCTGTAGCTCTGGTGAAGCCAGGATCAGCATCTCTCGACTCCTGAGGCACCTCCTCAAGGATATTCTCATCCACCAAATCATCCTTCTCATCCTGAGGAACATAGTCCTCATCCTCCTCACTAGACTCCTCCTCCATGGGAACATCCTCCATAGGGGCATCCCTCCTATCCCTACCTCTCTGAGCTCCTGCTCTCTGAGGTACATCCATAAGGGTGTGGAGACCCATCCTCAAGAGATTTCCCCTGTCGAACTTGTCCGCTGAAGTCTTCCCCTCCTCACCACTCAGGTCCACTCCAAAAAACTCAAAGATCCTAGTGAGGATCCTGCCATATGGAAATCCTCCATCCTCGGGGTGAGAAGTATGGTGCTCCATGGTCTTGAGGATGACGTAAGGTAAGCATAAGTGCTCGTCACCCCCCTCTAAAGCCTTATAGATGCAGAAGGCTAGAAAGGCTGCCATGAAGCCCACCTGGTTCCGGTGACCTCCTCTGGGGAGCAAGTTGAACTGGACCAATCGGATAAACACACGAACCTCTGGGAAAAATGATGTTTCGGACTCCAGACGCGCACTGCTACCACAGATGGTCTCATAGATGTAGTCCGGTGTCTCCAAACTCATGAACGGCCCCAGGGGCTTACTCCTGGGAGGACTGTAATAACGGTGCCCAGCTGAGGAGATACCCAAAATACTAGCCAGGGTGTCCACGGTCAGCTGAATGTCCACCCCCTTCACCATACTGATTATAGCATACTCCCCGTACTGGTAGGAAACCTCCAGGTTGCAGTAGAATCTACAGACCAACTACTCGTAGCACAGACGGTCTATGTGGAGGATAGACTGCCAACCCAGTGCTGTGAACCTCTCCTGAAGCTGAATCTTGTGGAAGTCGTCAACTACCACAGTCTTCTCCATCATTACAGACCTCTTCAGAAAGGCCTGCCAGTTGGCTGCTGCCTTTGAACAACGGAAGAGTTCCTCGTCATAGTCAGAATGATCAATGGGGGCAGGTCCGGGTCGCCCTGTGTGGGGGCCTGGAGAACTAGTCCCTGTATTCTTCCGTTTGGAAGCGGTGGTCTTACTCCGAGTGCCAGAGGATGCGGGCTCCTTGCCTTTGCGTGATGACATCCTGGCAAGAAAAAGAGGAAAGAAGGATAAGTGACAAAACAGAAATCATGGAAAAATAGAATGTGACAAGTGAAGAATGATAAAAATTCTATGAATGAAATGCCTGGCCAGTGACAAGACAGAGATTATGGCAAAACAGCAATGTGACAGAAAGGGGCAAGTAAAGCATGGCAAGTAGAGAATGAAATAAAAGAAAAACCCCAATTCACATTGTGCAAGTTCAATCTAAGGAAGAAAAAAATGGAAAGACTCACAATAGAGTGAAGCATGAAGCTTACATGCTCATGGATGAAATACCGTCATTCTACAATCAAGAACATGCAAAAACATATGCTAATGTGCTATTGAGGTCCACAAATAAGAAAGGGTGTAAAGAAAATCAAAGAAAACCCAACACAAAAGATGGATTGTCATGGGAAGATATAGGATTTCAAACATAAGGGACTTTGTATGATCTCTACAGCATGTTAAGTACAAATCAAACATAATGCATTGCATTTGAGTTACTAATTGGGGAAAAAAGAGCAGAAATTGAAGAAATCCCCAAATTGAGAAAACTAGGGCACGGTTGAGGTTTTCTCTAAAAAATGGAGAAATAAATCCTAGAACTAGAAATAAATCACAAGAGAAACATCACATTCATATGAAATCACTGTTCTATGGAAAGAAACATGGAAATGAAGTGAGATTTAAGACTACTCATAAGTTTCTACCCCCAAATTGCAAGTTCTGAGAAGGAAATGAGGAAGAAACTTACTTGTAAGTGGAGGAGTTGAATCTTCACAAAAGCGCAGGATCGTTGAGTGAGATCACGAGTGGAAGCGTCAAGATGCTCTCCAAAATCGCCTGGGAGAGAGAGAGAGAGAGAGAGAGAGAGAGGAAAATGAAAGAATAAGGAAGAACAGGGCTTAAATGCCTTGTTCGAGATTTCCGCTCGGGTAGGACCGACAGGCCACCCTGCCTACCGGTGTCAGCCCATCGGTTGAAGATTTGGACCGGCGGACTGACCAGCGGGCCAACCTGCCCGTTGGTGCAGCCCACCGGTTGTGTGAAAACCTAAAAAAAAAAGGGGTATTTAATGTGTTGTATGATTATTATTAATATAATTATGATTATTATTATTATTCTTATAATAATACGTTATGGTCGAGTGGGACCATTGTTATACTTGTTGAAGCACTAGCCCTGTATTTTTGGAATTAAGTTGTGGTTAGTTGCAAACTATCATACACTATAATACCCTTTGTGTTGGCATACAATTATGTGCCGATATCAATTCTATGGTGTTTAACCAATGTGGTGTATGATATGTTCCAGGTACAGGGATATGATGGTACGTACTAGATCCGGTAGTAATGCACGGGGTACCCCACGTGGTCCTCGTCCGGTCGGTCGACTACTGAATCCCAGAGGGTCCCGCTCTGTGGGCCAAACCTCACTTCCACAACCTCTAGAGACCTTCGGTCAGGGTGGGGCACAAGAGGACCCACCTATGACTACACTTTCGAACCCTCCACCGGTTATTACTCCGGGGGATGTTGCTACCATAATTTAGCAGTCACAATAGGCTTTCCAGCAACAAATGCTTCAGCAACAGCAAGCATTTATGACTGCTATTTAGCAACAATTGGACATTTCCCAATTAGGTCAACCTCCCCGGATACTTACTCCTCAGGACCCGCCTGTAGGGTCTGGTACGGGACCACAAGTGGGAGGTACACCTCCAATTCCACTATTCGGTGTTCCTCCGTATGTGGTGCCACCTCCATACCCTTACTATCCAAATTATGCTCCAAATTACCCACCGACGAATAATACGTCAAAGGTAGTGGAGTCATTCAAGAGGAACTTGCCACCTGTATTCTTTAAGGTGGGGAGTGATCCTCTTGAGCCGGACCAGTGGATCGAGGAGCTGGAGAAAATATTTGAGGTGATTGAGTGCACAGATGCATAGAAACTCATTTGTGCGGGGTTGCAACTCAAGAAGGAGGCCAACTCTTGGTGGCAAGCTTCTAAGCCCATATTGTTGGCCGCCCATCCGGAACCCACCTGGGAACAGTTCAAGGAGTTGTTCTTGGACAATCATTACCCACATAGCTTCAAAGACCGCAAGGAGACAGAATTTATGGCCTTAACTCAAGGAGGTAAGACTATCCTTGAGTATCAGCAGCAGTTTGAGAGCTTGTTCCATTTTTCCCCTAGGCATATGAGGACAGCTGAAGAGAAGGCTGCGAGATTTCTAAAGGGCCTAAAGGCATCCATTGGGTCTGAACTTGAGGTCTTAGATTTGACCGACTATGGCCAGATTGTGCAGAAGGCCAAGACCATGGAGGATAAGCAAAAGGGAGAACAATCCCTCACACCTGGACTGTGGAAGAGAATAAATCCATTTCCGGATATGGGCAACTCCTCCAAGGCATACCGTGGGTCATACAGTTCTGGGTCTACATATAGGCAGCCTTATAGGCCATCTGGTTACCCTCCTCGATCGGCTGGTGGTTTGGGCTCTACATCCTTCCGCCCAAACACTAGTGCGGTACCTAAAGTTCCAAGTTCGCCCTGACCTCCATCTTCAATGGGTCAAGTGCAGAGGGGCCCCGCCCCAGTTTCAACATCACAGATCCGTTGCTTTAACTGCCATTCCTATGGGCACTATACAAAAGACTGTCGGGTCAGACCAACCTTGCCCTCCAGTCAGCTCTCTGCGTACCGACCTCCCCTAACTCGGGGGAATCAACCGTAGGGAATGATGTATGCCCTATCAGCTGAGGAAGCTGAGGCCAGCACAGAAGTGGTAGCAGGTACATTTTAAATTTAAGAATTTCCTTATGTTAAATATTGATGACCTGCTGAAATTATATGCATTGTTACACTAGGTGTCCTATCTATATCGGGCATACCAGCCTATGTTTTATTCGATTCAGGAGCTACACATTCATTAGCATCTAAGAGATTCTTAGATGATTTGCTGAGAAACTTGGTACGCCACCCAGGACCCTAGAGCATAGGATGATTGTGAGTATGCCTACTGGTAAAGTTACACAGTTGAAGGAGGTGTATGGGCCGTGCCCAATGGAAATTAGTGGGAAGAACTTTAATGCACAACTCATTAAGTTTAATATGCAGAATTTTGATGTGAATGAATTGGTTGTCGGCTCATCAAGCTAATGTGATGTGTGCTGAAAAACTGATTAGGGTGACAGATGAAGAAGGAAGAGAATTGGTATACCGAGCAGATAAAGTGAAACGGACTAGAAAGGTCCTTGTCTCCGCTCTTCAAGCGGTAAAGTTGTTGGAGAGTGGATGTCAGGGCTACTTAACATCGGTGCTTGATGTTGATGCAAGGATTACACCTCTAAAAGAGGTAAAGGTGGTTAAAGAGTTTCCCTACGTCTTCCCAGATGACCTGATAGATTCACCGCCTGATAAAGAGTTGGAGTTTGCCATAGACTTGGTGCCTGGAGCAGCTCCAGTATTTAAGGCTCCGTACAGGATGGCACCAGCTGAATTGAAGGAGTTGCAGATACAGTTGCAGGAATTATTGGAAAAGGGGTTTATTCGCCCAAGTGTTTCACCTTGGGGTGCCCTAGTATTGTATGTTAAGAAGAAGGATGGCAACTTGCGTATGTGCATCGATTATCGGGAATTAAATAAGTTAACCATTAATAATCGGTATCCATTGGCACACATTGATGATTTATTTGACCAGTTGCAAGGTGCCAAGGTATTTTCAAAGACAGACCTTCGATCAGGCTATTATCAGCTCAAGGTAAAGAGCAGCGACATACCCAAGACAGCATTCAGGACTCGGTATGGTCACTATGAGTTCCTAGTATTATATTTTGGGTTAACCAATGCACCGGCAGCATTCATGGATTTAATGAATCGAGTATTTCACGATGTCCTCGATAAATGGGTAATTATTTTTATTGATGACATCTTGATCTACTCCAAGACAGAAGAGGAACACACTCAACATTTGAGAATGGTGTTACAGAGGTTGAGAGAACAACAATTGTTTGCCAAGTACAACAAATGTGAATTTTGGCTTGAGCAAGTTGGATTCCTGGGGCACGTAGTGTCTAAGGCCGGAATCGAGGTGGATCCTGATAAAGTGAAAGCAGAAGTAGAATGGGAAAGCCCTAAGAATGTCACTGAAATTAGAAGCTTCTTGGGTTTGGCTGGGTACTACCGGTGCTTCATTGAGAATTTTGCCTGAATCTCAGCACCAATGACTAAATTAACCAAAAAGGGTGTGAAATTCGACTGGGTAGAGGAATGTGAGAAGAGTTTCCAGGAATTGAAGAAGAGGTTAGTGTCGGCCCCTGTGTTGACCATCCCTGAAGGCACAGGTGGAATGAC